>NC_081435.1:35464414-35594414 GCF_949786415.1 Peromyscus eremicus
TGGCCACATTACAAGACAATTATTTAGCTCTGTAAGTATTTTTACATGGTCATAACTGAATAAAATGACTTATCTTAATAGGTGGGCTTCCAGATTTGCAAAAGAGAATTTTTTTTTAATAACTAAAACCTTAGTATCTATTACTGAGAGAGTCTGTATGCTATTTGAGAATTGTAACTCCAGACCTGGTGAACTATGTGTGTCCTCAGAGGAAGCAATAACTTGAGTTCTTAATTGACCTGCAATGCACATGTGTGTGCACATAGAAGTTTAAACCCTATATTTTCAAAAGTTAAATTACTGATTAAAATTTTAAGTATATCTGCTACAGATGAAGGATTGTGCTAAGGATTTCTACTCTCCATAAGCAAACCACAGGCCATGGGAAAGCCACCAGGGGAAAAATGGACTTGATGTTAGGATTTTGCTCTGGACACTTCTCAGCTCCCCTGTCAGACAAGACAGACAGGACTCAGTGTAGAAGACAGAGTTCCTTGCAGAGTAAAGTGGAGGAACCTTAAGTAATTAAAGTAGACAATGTTGAGAGAGTTGTGCCAACCTACATGATAGCACATGTTTTAAACTAAAGCTTATCTGAGGGGCCATTTCCTTATGGCCAGCCTGTTTGGACTAACACTCAAGAGAAGAGCTAGTGATTCATCTATGTTCTTTACCAGAAAGTCTCCTGCTAGATAGGATTTTTTTTTTTCCTGGCAATTCATAAAGTCACATCTCTACATGGTGCCAGAGACGTAACTCTTACCTACTCTTTTGACTAAAACTTATATAGCAGAGCAGATAAAAAAAGAACTAAAGAAAAAAATCTATAAAAATACACATTTTAGGAGGAAGAAACAACCTTCTTAATGGGTGGCCCTCCACAAAGCTCTGCTACCTCCATCTTCCTCCCCTTCATATACATATTTTAAATCTTACTGAGAGACACTCGTGATACTTCCCCTTCCTTTATCCATTACTGAAAAACTGATGTGTTACTAGGGACACAGGGGGTGAGGGCTTAGAACTGATTAGAGATGGGGTTCATCCTCAATGTCCTTCCAGCCCGCTAGTTTCTAACTAGTTACCTCTCATTTCTCTGTATTATTGTTAGCAAGAGTTGTACCCTGACACACATATGAACTAGGTGGACAGTAAGTACTTAAGGGTCACTTGTATATGATCATGCTTAACTACTGGAAATGACTGTCCTATGGGGAGTCAGTACATTTTCATGATGCTTTAGGAAGGAGCTGAAAGGCAACCTGAGACTGGGGTACCTCTGTTTCGTTTGTGTGCGTGTGTTGGAATTCTAGACTTGAAGGTGGGTGGTAGCCAACAACTATAGCTACAGCTTCTAGAAACATCAAACTTAAATCAATCAGACCAAACAAGAAATAAAACTACACAAAAATATGATCATTTTTACTCAGGAGTATCCTGCTGAGGAAGTAGAAATTAGTGCCATAGGCTACAGCTAGAAGTCCATAGAATTGGATAGCTAAGTATGTAGATGGTGTGTGTGTGTGTGTGTGTGTGTGTGTGTGTGTGTGTGTGTGTGTGTGTCGGGGGAAAATTGTGTGAACGAACAGGAAGGCACAGATGCACCCAACCGTGCAGCACATGTGTTAACCAGACACAGTCTAGGCTCTTGTAAAGCAGACTGGAGTAGCTTACATTTGGTAGCATCCCGGGCTAGTGTTTCTCCTCCAGCAACTTCTGGGAAAGGCTGATTTTTACAGAATCCCATCTTGTTGCAGCTAGCCCAAGTTTGGGCAGGGTGGGGAGAGGGAGTGAACACATAAACACATTTCTAAGAGTATCTGTCAGGGGACCTCTACTCATGCACACCCCAAACTGCTTATCACAACATCGGATCAGGCTGAGTTGAGATGGAGGGTGGGACAAAACGGCACTGGCTTCTTTATTTTCGGTCTGGCCTCTTTTGCCCAAACCCCAAACTTAACAACTGTAGCAAGACACACAACAAAGCATGGCTTCCATGTGTTCATTCTTGTTCATGGCCCTTCTTCGAACTCATTTTGAGCAGTAATGCAGATCCATGCTTAGCTGTAAGAATAAAACAAACTCCTCTCTTTCTCTTTGGACGTACACACAGTAATTGACAGGAGGAAGAACCAGATGCTTAGCGAGGAAAGCAAATTGTATTTGGGGAGAAAGGAACTTTTCTTGAGTAGAGAAAGCATTTTATTTTTTAGCATATTAGATCGGATACGCTAAGGATATTTTTAATCCACAAAGGGATTATTGAAGAAGAGGGGGAGAGTAAATTGACAACAGATGCGTGTGCACACCCATGTGTCTTCAAGGGAGATAAGTGATGGTAATCATTTAATTCTAATTTCGGAAAAATACTATTTGTTAGGAGCTTTTCTGGTGTCCCTGAAAAAAAAAACTCTCTGAAAATATTTTTCTGAATCTTTAATAAACTCGTCATCAGAAAAGCTATTTTTTAAAAAGCAACTCGATGTTGCTAGAGGATATTTTAAAGTTCTCACTGTCATGTGAAGCACACATTCTTAGAAGCAGACAAAAATGAAGGTGATAATTCAACATTAACAGCTTCTCTTTGGCTTTTTCTTCAAGGCTGTCACTGGAAAAATTTGTTGAAACTGCCTGTTGGTTGGGTCTTGAAGACTGTCTCCAGCTGTCCAAAGAGCTTTTCAGAAAATGGATGGCCAATCCAGAGACTGCGTAAGAGACACAGTGTAGGCCCCTTGCTCAGCTCCTATATCAACACCCTTGGTTTCTCTACCCTGGTGGTGTGCTTATGGTTGGGAGGGATCATTTTTTTGCTTTCACTTGGTTGGGTTTCTTAATTCCTTTTCAGTCACCCTTTCCTGAAAAAACAGATTATCTTTTTTTGTTTTGTTTTTTGAGACAGGGTTTGTCTGTGTAACAGCCCTAGCTGCGCTGGAACTCGCTCTGCAGATCAGGCTGGCCTCAAACTCATAGAGATCCACCTACCTCTACTTCCCAAGATTAAGCTAGGTGGTGGTAGCACACTCGGGAGGCAGAGGTAGGCAGCTCTCTGAGTTCGAGGCCAGCCTGGTCTACAAAGTGAGTTCCAGGACAGCAAGAACTAAACAGAGAAATCCTGTCTTGAAAAGCAAACAAACAAACAAAATGATTATCTAAATTAACAGATTAGGACTCATTCAGTAATGAGTTGAGATCCATGGCTTTTGGCTGCTGGTGTATTATTCTCCCACTAAGTGCTTACAGATGGGCAGGTTTGGGCTTGTTTTACATCTTAATAGGTTGCTCTTTGGGTTGTTTGGTAATGTTGTATCTGTGAACATATTGGAGTTCTGCCCTGCCCCCCATCTGAGTTTGCAGTCTCGTTAAGAAGTGAGACTCTGGTGTTTGGGACTTCATTGTCTTTTGTTTATCACCTCAGATGGACTCTAAGGAAATGTGATAACGAGACCCAAGACCAAACTAACTTATTGATGTATGTTGAGTTATTGTAATTTACTTCTTTGAAAACTCAACCGATCTGCTAAATGAATGTTCTTTTCTTATCATAATGCTAATAGCAGTTCCCTCTTTAGCTCTTTAGATCTTCAATCTTTATGGCTCAGATATAAAATAATTTCACTAAATTCCTACTTCCGAATATATGACTAACTTGGATAACTGTGTTCCTGAGCTACTGTGGGGAATGCCTTCTCCTGTTCATGCCTTTCAGAATACCTTATCCGATTCAAAGAGTCGTTTTATGCAATGGCATTGCTTTGGGAAGTGATAAGGAGTGGGACTTTCTGTTAAGTTTCTACATCAATACAACTGAGGAAGAGGAAGGGATCCATCTTCTTCAGGCATTGAGCTGCAGTAAAGAACCATGGCTACTCAACAGGTGAGATGATCAACTTACCTCACACATGCTTGCCAGAGAAACACAATCCAAATCCCAAAACAGAGCAAAAAAGAAACAAACATATTTGTGCATTACTAACTTAGAACCATGAGCTTGTAAAAAAAAAAAAAACAACATGAAAATGAACTTTTTATTGGGGTTTAAAGCTTGCTTATATTTTACAACTGGACTCTTGTAGATTTATGGAGTATGCCATCACTGTGTCTCCGTCCCCTTTTAATGACACAAATATAATAGAAGTTGTGGCAGCATCTGAAGTTGGCCGGTACGTGGCAAAGGACTTTCTAATCAACAATTGGCTGGCTGTGAGTCAGAGGTAAGAAGGAACCCGAGACCTCAATTTTATTTACGTCATTAATTGTTATTTTTTCCTATTTGGATTGAAGAATATAATTTGGATTTTTTTTTTATTGCTTGATAATTTCAAACGTGTGTAGAGATGTGTGTTGATCAAATCCATTCCCTATCCCCTCGCCTTTGAGTCTTCCTCTACCCACCCCCATTATTCCCCCCCATTATTCCCTCCCATTATTCGCCCCCCCCACCTCACTTCACATGCTCTTTTTTAATCCACTGCCAGTGTGTACACGGATGTAGGCCTTTCTGTAAAGGGGAAACAATGCTCCTTCCAGACACCATAGGCTAGCAAATAAAAGGCCCAGGGCCAGGTATGGGTTAGCTCTTTTAAAGTGTTGGTCAGTGGGGTCCCATGAACACCCCAAACATTACAGGCTGTTCCCCTTGCTCATGGTACCCTCAGTCATTGACTATGGAGATGTTCACCTTCAGTCTTGCTGGTCACTGAGGTTCTTTCACTCACTAAAAAAGTGATGGTTTTTCCTGTATCTTGTTTCACCACAAACTAGAAAACATAAAGGATCATTTACCCTCAGTTTCGGCTTTCTGTGTGAAAATGGATTTGCATATGTTATTATCTATTTCAGTTTCCCCATTATACCCATTAAAAATTTTCTCTTAAGAAACACTAATTTGAGTAATTCATATTTTTGATATGAGCATACACCATCCATTCATGTATTTCGTGAAACCTACCACACAGCTTTAAGAAACAGTATTACATTAACCTGAATGCTGCGGTTAGATTTTCCTTATCTGGATTCTGTATTATTAAGTTTTTACATTTTTTACCCTTTAGAATTAGATCTGCTTGCTTCCTAGGTCTTCGTCTGTTCAGTAAAATATATATTAGCATGTAATAATCAGAAAACATGTCCTTGATGGCTGCTTCTTCTAGAACATTATTGCCATATATTTTTAGAAGATAAAAATGAATAATCCCTGCATGTGTTTAGACACTATAGATTTAGCAGATAAAACATAGGTAAGGCCCAAGCACCTGAAAAGTTAGAAGACAGCTTTTGCAAAAAGTTTATTCCTTCAGAATAAATATATATTTAGGCTATAAATTTTTGTTTGTTTTTGAAACAGGGTCTTATGTAAGCCCAGGCCCTTGAATTCACTATGTAGCTGAAAACTTTCAAGTCTTCAGCCTCACGTGTAACTTCCAAAATACTAGAATTACAGCCATGTGACCATGTGCCCACCATGCCCAGGTGGCTAGAATATAAATACCAAAGGCCATAGATGTGTGACTAACTCATAGAACAAAGTAATGGATGTTTTGTAAATACTTATTGAGCACCTTTAGAACATGAAAAGGGATGAGGTTTTCTGCATTAGAAAATTTAAAGTTATTAGATGAAAACTCATTTATACTGCACTATTTCTCTAGCTCATCATAGAAACATACATATTATACTTACATTGTGAATATATTTTTCCTGTCTTTTGTTTAAGGTTATCTAACTCTTGCTTTATTCTGTTAGCAGACCTCGTGAATTTTCTACTTATATTTTCTGAGATTCCTCAGATCGGGGAATGAGTTATATTTTCTATTTTTAATCATTAAAGATAATCCCCTTCTTACTTAGCAACACCCTACTGGGAATGTAAAAGTTGAATTTTAAGTTGGGATTTCACACACACATCTCCTTTTTGTATATAGTTTCAGAGATCAAGCCTCATGAGCCTGTCTGTTATTCCTTGGTCTCTCTTCCTTGAGCTTGTAAGAAAAGCTTGCTGTCCTCAGCCTCCCCTCCCCACCCCAGATCTCACCAATCTGACTCTTCCTTGTCTGTGAACCCATTGTCGGCCTTGCTCAGCTTGCTTAAGTCACTTAACGCAGCTCGTCCTTAGCTTTCCTTCCACAACTTCCTTCTAACTCCTCTAGTGGCCATTAAAGATGACACCAATGGACATGCCAAAGTGGACAAAGAAAAGCCCGTGAGGCCTCAATGCTACACAAAGATAGGCAACTGAGAAAAAGTGGGAGCAGGAGAGGTGGTCCTCCCAGGGAAAAACACAC
Source organism: Peromyscus eremicus (assembly GCF_949786415.1). Taxonomy (NCBI): domain Eukaryota; kingdom Metazoa; phylum Chordata; class Mammalia; order Rodentia; family Cricetidae; genus Peromyscus; species Peromyscus eremicus. Next base: position 35,470,699 of record NC_081435.1, read on the forward strand.
CAGTTGGTTGTCCAGTGCCAAACGGTCAGTCCTGAAAACATGCCTACAAGTAACATTATCTGGACTGAACTGTTTTTATGTAGGAATATATATCTATGAGACGAATCTTCATCTAGGGGCTGTGCCCTTAGACTAACAAGCTTGACAGAGTCTATGTGATCCTGAACAAAGCATGCAATGGATTATAGTGAGTTATTAAATTATTAATTTAACTGAGTTTATTCTAGTCTATTGCATAGAGTCCAATAAGGAGGATCAAAAGGAACAAACAACACAATGAGTCCAGCTAGAGAAGTCAATACACTGGTCAACTATGGTGACGAATTGCCTTTGGATTGTAAACTCTATTCCTGAGTCTGGGCCTGTTTGATAGTGTCGGAGACCCCAAGTGCACCCTCTCTTTCAAAAGTTTTCAAGGTGGAACTTATCCCATGTTTTTAGGGTTATAGTTATGGGGTTATAATGGCCAGGTGCTTTGCATGTCTTATTGGCCTCCAGGCAGTAGAGAGGTAAGGGTCTCTCTCTCCTCCCCATCTCGGAGCCCATGTTTTGCAACTCTAGTGATGAATATATACATGAATTCCTAATAGGAACACACACACACACACACACACACACACACACACACACACACACACACACGTCTGAATTTAGCTCAGTGGTAGAACACTTGCCCAGCACACATGAGCCTCTAGGTTCAGTCACCACAACCAACCAAATCAATAAATAATTAAATAAACAATAAGTACAAACAAAACCACCAAGGACAAGTCATGGTTTGCCTGAGGATGCACGTTGTCATCACCATATGCGTCATGGTCTGCATTCCTTCTGACACACAGCTGTGTGCTGAAGAAGGCAAAGGGTCACAGATTCCTCCCAGCCTCCGTGTGAAACCGTGTCTGGTTCCTGTGCGCTTATACCACTTACAGATGTTAAGGACACGGATTCACTGTCACGGCTCATTGAGGTTGTGCCTCTCACCCCTGGTATCATCCACATGGACAAATGAGCTTGGGGAAGTGACTCTCAGACTTGGCTGCACTTCTGAGCCACACAGAGTGGCTAACACTCACGCGAGCTCCCAAACCCACCTGCCCCTTGAAAACTGGGATAGGATAGAAAGACTCTACCTTCTACTAGTTTCCCAAATGACTCAAGCAAAGTTTAACATGGGCCCAGTCGATACTATCTCAAAAACTGTATAGAGCTGAATTGAGTGGGGTGTCTCAGCACTTGGGAGGTTGAGGCAGGAGGATTGACTTCAGAGCAAAGCTGAGCTACATAATGAATTCCAAGTCAGTCTGGGCTACAATGTAAGCCCCTAACAAATAAACAAGCAAACAAATAAGGCTGCCTTGCTCAATCTCATAGCCACTAGCTAACATGTAGATATTTAAATTTACATTAATTAACATTTTAAAAAATTAAAGTTCAGTGTCCGTTCTATTATCCCTGTTTGAAGTGTCCAGTGTGACTAGAGGCGACCGTATTGGACAGCCCAGACAAAGAACATCTCTATCATGGTAGAGAAGTCAGTGGGCAACACTGATGAGTCTAAACCAACCCCTTGACTAGTTTGTTTCACGCAAAGCTCAGGTGCAAATTAAAACTTCAAATGGCATTAAACGACTCACTAAGTCCAGACATAAATATATGGTGTCACCTGGGTCATGGAGAGAGCTCTCGACCTGCTGTGATGTAGCCCTTACATTGGCGCTTCTTTATCCATTGAAGTCGCTAGACTGGAAAATAAACCAGGAGAGCTTGTTTCTAGCTGAACAGATTTCTCACTTCAAAATTAAAGGATGGTTGGCGCAGTCATTCTGACACACGTGTCATAGTAATGTTAAGTGTAGGAGAAACTGGGTGCAGGGTAAATGCATACAATGATGCTTTTCTGATGTTGTGCAATTTATTTCTGCACTGAATCTGTGTCCTACCTCAAGGTCACAGATTAATAATGGGAAAGGCTGCTTTTAGTTGATGTGGATTCACATTTAATTTTTATTCCTCACAAGAATTTTTCTTGCCTTTAGAGAGCAGGAAAATGTTGGCAATTTCCTACTAAGGCTTAAATTCTGCTCTCCAAAGAATTGATTATCTCACAATTGATTTAATTGACCTATATAAGCATATTAAATACAACCATATAAGGAATCCCTTAAAAAAACTTCTAAATGTTTCTTATTATCTTCATAAAGTTTGTAGGATTATTAGTGCATGAACTTTTAACTGTGGCTTCATTACTTTTATATTTTATTCCAGAGAACACCAGATTCATAGAAGATGCTAAATTTATGGTAAATGGAATTTAGTTCACTCCTTTTACACATTCTACTACAGAGGGTATTTTATATATTCAATTAAATTTGCTTTACATATTGGATACACTTATTTTATGGTTTAATTTATATTAGAAGGCTTGTTCAATTTTGCTAATAGTTTTGTCTGAATAAACAGTAACATTTGTGAGTTGTTGAATGCAGAAGTTCAAATTAAAAAACATATATACTTAAATGACATAGGAATGTTTACTTAGCTCTTTACATATCAGAATATCTATGGCTTGTTGAAGTTATAGTATGCACTGAGAATGAATGTATCACCAACCTTCATGACAAAGCAGATTCAAAAGGCACAGTTTTGAAAGTTTTTATAATCCATTACTTTATTTTTATAAACTTATCATTTATTTTAGCATCATAAAGTTTCCAAGAAAGAAACCCAGAGTTTTCTACCATTTTAGCTACCTAGTATCTTAGAGGCACAGCCCTTCTGAGCCTCATCATAAATATACCAATGCCAGTAAAGTATACATTCGCTAGTAGACCAGTTGTCCCAGGGGAAAGAGAGCTCTGAGAGACAATGGTTTCCAGCTGTCATCTCAAACTGTGAATGAAACATCACGGGTCTATTGTCTGTCTACTAATTGACATTTAGGGTTTGGCTTTGTCCTCTGTGAAATGACAGCTATTGTGTCTGATAAAGCCTAAGGTTTCCCTACTAATCTGAAAGTGCAGTTGGTTTGAATGTGTTAAGGACAGACTCAGAGTTACCAATAACACATCAGTGTTGTGTTAAGGAAAGAAATCAAAGCCCTTCCTCTTGGTGTCATTTAACCAAGAGTGAGGCCGCATTTGATTCCTCTGCTTCCCTATTTGTATCTTTTATCCTCTTAATCTGTGCCTGCCTGAATGCTGTCTTGTGAATCTGTCCATGTGTCTGCTTCTGCCCCAGTGTGTCTGTCTGTCTGAGTGTGTCTGTGTCTATCCCTAACAAAGGGCTTTTGTCTACGTTTATTGAGCAGTACAGAAGGCATCACAAGGAGGAAAGGAATGAGGGATATTGTACAGAAATCTTCAACAGAGTTTTACAAGGGATTAAGTCACTGGCCCCAACAGACTCAGATAACAAACAGTATTACAAACATCTTCGTTTATCAAGCAATAGCTATACGTTGCTTTCAACATTTATGGTGGATATTCGTTTTATAATACCACTGTCAGCCTATATTTTCTGTTTTTAGCAAATGATTATCAAAACATATACAAACATGCATACATTACTCTTGAGTCAGGGCATGGAAAGGTCCAGGATATGTTCCTTCAATGTCTCAAGCACTCATGAACACATGTTAACTCAGTGTTCCTAATTTTTTTTTTTTAAGGATAACTAGCTGGGCATGGTAGCACACACCTTTTAATCCCAGCACTTGGGAGGCAGAGGCAGGCATATATCTGTGCATTTGAAGCCAGTCTGGTCTACACAGCAATTTCTAGCACAGTCAGGGCTACATAGTGAGACCCTGTCTCAAAAAGAGTAAATACATAAAGAAGATTGACATGCATTGACTTTTGTCTTCACAACAATTAGAATATGTTGGAAACTTGTAAGGACAGACCATTTATAGTGTATATGTTTTGACCAGCAATATTGCAAGAGAATATTCTCTCAAGCATGAACAATAAACCATGTGTTTTTCAAAAAGAGTTCCTGAAGTTGGGCACTAACGAGTGAGATGGGCTAGGTATTCCAGTGCCTGCTCCCGGGTATCTCCCCAAATCCTCAGTGATGCTCAGGTCATGCTTCCATGTTAGTTTCATTTTACAATTGATCAGTTGCTCAAGGTAAACTCTGAAACTCACTCCTGCCTCAGGATGTCAGCTTTCTCCCATGTCTGGTAGAGAAGTCACATCTTTAGCTCAGGAGACAGACTTCCAGTTTGGAACTTGGGTGGTTTTTTTTTTTTGTTGTTTGTATGTTTTTGTTTTGTTTGGAAACTTGTTTCCCATGTTATCTCACAAGTTTTCCCTCTACTTGGCTAATTAAATGGAGAGCCAAGAGCTGTTCTCCCAGCCCACGGTCCCAGCTTTGCTCACCTGAGCTGCACACAGGGTCCTGTTCACTCAGGTAGCTTCAGCTTTCCATTACATCTGGGACTTGAAGAGGTAAAGGCTAGTTTCCCCTCACTCGGATTTCTATAGATAACTAACTCTTACAATAACCCTTACCATTTGAAAAGTCACAATTACAGTTTTTGAAGTAAATCAATTACACATATTAACTACCAAAGCAACTTGACCATTTCTTGTTCTGTAGACTATAATAATCTTATTTCAATTTCATTTTCATTTTTAATGAGTCCAAAATTCCTTTTTTTTTCATGCTACAGCAGTGCTTTGTGGCGGTATGTATCTCTTCTTTCTTTACAACATTTGACAATTTTTGTTTCCTAAATGGAGTTAGAGCAATTATGGTACTGGGACATCTTGAGACTCAGAAGACAGAAATGAACACTCCAAAAAAAACCAAAAAACCCCACAATATAACTTTAAATACACTGCAGGGCATTTTAGTTCATGGGTTTTGAAATTTATTGCATATTACCTATCATTTCTGAAGGGACATTATTTACTTATTTATTTACACCCTTATAAAGTTTCTTGCTTTGAGACACTGGATATGAATTCTAACTGTCTGTAGAATAGATGTATACAATTGTTGCTTTAAATAAATGTAATAATATTTAAATAAAACTGAAAACTTTGTTGCACAAAACTATATATATATATATTCCTTTAGTGTTACTAGTTCTCTGCATAACAGATTTCCGACTTAAGGCTGAACAAGTTCATGCATGGTTTCCCTGGGATTTGTGAGGGTGGGCTCAATGGGGCTGCTTACGTCCTATTGATCTGCTGCTGAAGCGGGCAGCGTTATTGCCAGGTACTGTTGTCCTCTGACCAGAACCTTGCTGCTTTGCAGGTATGGACCCGAGTCACTAGATGGTTTAGTGTGGGTCCTAGGGAGGACTGTAAGCACAGATCTTCAGGTTATGGAGGTAAGTCCTGAAAGTATTGTGGAGTACAATGGTATTTGGGAATCGCTTTTGATGTAATTTGACTCGCTGAAATGGAAAATTATACACTGACTTGAATCATCTCACTCTATGCTTTGTTAGTGCGATTGGTGGCGTATTAGCCTGGTTTCTCTAAAGGAAGAGAACTGATAGAATTTTACATTCTCTCTCTCTCTCTCTCTCTCTCTCTCTCTCTCTCTCTCTCTCTCTCTCTCACACACACACACACACACACACACACACACACACACACACACACACACACAAAGGGAACTTATCAGAGTGGCTTACAAGATGTAGTCCAAGTAGTCCATCCATGGCTGTGTGGCTGTCTCCCGATGGAACGGCCAAGGATCCCATAGTTGTTAGGTCCACAAAACTGGATGTCTCAGCAGTCCCAGTCTAGTGCTGGAGTCCCAAGAAAGCCCTAAACAGCTGCCAGTTTCAGTCGGTGTTGGAATCCTGAAGAAGCAGGTTCTAGCACCAGGGGAGGAGTGCCTCAGGAACAGGACGATGGACTTGCCGACCAGAGTGAGGGCAAGTAAGCAAAAAGCAAAGTCTCCCTTCTCTGTGTCCTTTTCTGTGGCTGGCCACCAGGAGGTGTGGCCCACGTTTAGGGTGGATCTTTCCACCTCAAATAATTCAGCCATGAAAAATCCTTCATGAGGAGTGCCCAGCTGCTTGGGGTTTAGTTAATTCCTGATGTAGTTGGCTTGACAACCAAGATTAGCCATTACGAGTTCAGGTTTTGTCAACTGGACACACAGTATCTCCTTTGTCATGCTTAATTTCTATCTTTCTTTTTTAATGTTTTGTTTTTTTGAGACAGGGTTTCTCCATGTAGTTTTGGTTCCTGTCCTGGAACTCTCTCTGTACACCAGGCTGGCCTCGAACTCGCAGAGATCCACCTGCCTCTGCCTCCCGAGTGCTGGGATTAAAGGTGTGCGCCACCACCGCCCAGCTTGTCATGCTTAATTTCTAAGTAAAAGCAATAGTCAAGTCATAATTGTGCCTAATATGATATAACTATCCCATGTACAGCCACATGTATTATATATTTGAGAATAGGTGGCAATGTCACTTGGGGGACATTCTTTTAATATCTTATAACTTAAATATGATAACCACTGATATTACCTCAATTGATATTACATTACATGATAAAAATATAGAGGAAAGAAAAACATTATATATGTGTATGTACACACACACACATAACACATTCTTGCCAAAATAGGACAGAAATACTCAAGTCAATTATAATTTGTTGTTTCTGCAACTGGTCACATGGTCTTAACTGGAATTTATAACTACCTCCCTCTACCACCCATTCTGTATTTCATCCACCCTCAGCAGGTCTTGGCTATCTTCCTGGAGGAGTGGTCCATACCTTCATTCCTGGATTGCTTTACTATAGTTTTCCTTTGACTTTAGTCATAAGATGATAACATCAAGAGATGCCCTAAAGTAGCAGTTCTCAATCTGTGGGTTGAGACATTTTGGGGGCCACATGTCAGATAACCTTCATATCGGGCATTTATATTATGATTCATAACAGTAGCAAAAGACAGTTATAAAGTAGCAATGAAATAATTTTATTGTTGGGGATCCCCACATGTCTTAGGGTTTCTATTGCTGGGATGAAAACACCATGGCCAAAAGACAAGTAGGGGAGGAGAGGGTTTATTGGGCTTACATTTTCATCATTGCCATCACTGAAGAAAGTCAGGACAGGAACTGAAACAGGGCAGGATCCCGGAGGCAGGAGCTGATATAGAGGCCATGGAGGTGACTTCCTTACTGTCTTGCTCCTCGTGGCTTGCTCTGCCCACCTTCTTATAGAACCCAGGACCAGTAGCCCAGGGGTGGTACCATCCACCACGGGCTGGGCCCTCTCCCATTGATCACTAAATGAGAAAATGCCTTACAGCTGGATCTCAAGGAGACATTTCCTCAGCTGAGACTCTTTCCTTTGATGACCATAGCTTGTGTCAAGTTGACACACAAAACCACCCAGGACACCACAACATAGGTGTATTAAAGGGTCGCAGCATTAGGAAGGTTGAGAACCACTACCCTAAAAGGATCTCTCACACTCCAGACTTCCTCACCTCCACTGTGCAGAATCCAATTTCCTCGCCTCCACTGTGCAGAATCCAATTTCCACTTAATAGTCTGGGTCAATTACGCCTAACGCCTAACACTGTCATTCCTTCCTTAGCCTGATGGCTTTAGGGCACCAGAAGCCCGAAGTGGTGAAGTCTAAGCTTCCAGTTCAATGGAATGTTTATTGTATCTCCAGGCAGGAGTGAGGGCTCTTCCATCTGGAACCAAGACTTCTAGGCCAGCAGAATGTAAGGAAAAATTCCCCTAGTGGGGCAGGAGGGTGATAGGGAACAAAACTAGTCCCTTTACTACTCCTTGGTTTCTGGACCCATGAATATTGGCGATGGGAGAAATCAGAACATATATTGGATGTGGATTCAAAGCATATACCACCTTCTGCAGAATCTTACCCCAGCCCTCCCGGATACTGCCACCTAATTTGTGCTGTAACTGTGTCTTCAAAAGGCCATTCCATGTTCTATTAGACCAGCTCCTTCAGGATGATGGGAAATGTGGGAAGACGGGTGAATTCTGTGAATGTAGACCCACTGCCACCCTCCTCTGATTGTGAAATGAGTTCCTTGGTCAGAAGTCATGTTATGTGGAATACCACAATGGTGGATAAGGCATTCTGTAAAGTCCATGGATGATTGTTTTGGCAGAAGCAGTATGTACAGTAAAGGCAAATCCATAACCAGAATAGGTATTTATTTCCAGAATGCCAAAGCTCTTTAGTGGTGTAGTGTACCTTCTCATGGACTACACTTTCTATCTCCCCCTCTAGGAGCTTGCTCAGCCTGAAGTCTGGTTATAGGTATAGAGGCAACTATTGAGGGCCCTGAGAGACGTCAGAATTATCTTGTCTGGCATCTCCTTCAGGGAAGATTACTCCTGGTTGGGCATACAATAAAGATTATTTTCCTCAGGCAAAGGCAGAGAGGTCAATATTACAGGACAAGGGAATGGAGATGTATCCTCTGCTAAGGGTGGAGAGATTACTTCCTTGGGTGAGACAAACCCTTCAGAATCTGAGGTTCAAAGTCCTCACCTCAATACATTCTTCTCCCATGTCTCCATCCCACACTACAGGATCCATCCCTTACCAATCAACACCCTGACTTTAACTGTTGATACCTTCCGAGGTTGAGACTTGAATTTTTGTTGTGATTCAGCCAATCTTAGAAGGAGGGTTTTGGTTTGATTTTCTGCAACTTGAGTTCTGTGGCTGCTGGAGAGAAAATTCTCTTCCAGGGCACACTTAGAAATGTTTAGACTGGTTCTGTGCATCTGGAGCCAGTCAATTGTATCACTCAGTTCATCCTTTTCTTGCCACTGTATCCAGAATTGCTATAAGTTGGTTAATTTTACCACAGAGTTCATTCTTTTCCTTTATCATGGTATCCTGAGACACAAGAATTTGGTTAATTTTTATCATAAAACTCATTCTTTCCTCTGTCCATTTATCCAGAGATGCTAGGAGCAACAAGCCAGTATTATTATTTTCCTTATTTTTCTACAAATTGTCAAAAGTTATATGTACAGTCACTAAATTCCCTTTTTCCTAACAATGGTCTTTCAGTGCTCTCCATATTACTAAGGGAGTCTGTAGTTGGAAGATTTCCTGTGTCCCTCCTGGCTAGCTAGCTGGTAGTCTAAACAAATATCTCCCACTAGTGTCCCCCAAGCAAACAGAATTCCCAGAATTCTCCTCTTTGCTTGCCCCCGCCTATACCTCCTGCCTGGCTACTGGCCAATCAGCGTTTTATTTATCAACCAGTCAGAGCAACACATATTCACAGCGTACAGAACGACATCCCACAGCAGGAGTTTTCAATAACTATAGATGTTGGTGAATTCTGAGGTCTGTTCCAGAAACTTAACAAATCCACCCTTACAATTCTGTCTCTCTAGAGCCACTTCCTTTGTTAATTCTGTCTTAGTTACTTCTCTGTTGCCGCGATAAGACATCATGACCAAGACAACCTATAGAAGACTTTATTGGGAGCTTGCTTACAGAGAGTTAGAGTCCATGACCATCATGGCAGGTAGCATGACAGTAGGTAGGCAGGCATGGCAGTGGAGCAGTAGCTGAGAGTTTACATCTCAATTCACGAGCACAAGGCAGAGAGAGAGCCAACAGGAAATGGCATGAGCTTTTGAAATCTCAAATCCCACCCCCAGTGACACACCTTCTCCAACAAGGCCACACTACCTAATCCTTTCCAAACAGTTCCATCAACTGGGGACCAAACATTCAAACTTATGAGCCTATGAGGGCTGTTCTCACCTGAACTACCACATTCCACTTCCTGGTTCCTATAGGCTTGTGGTCATATCATAATATAAAATACATTTAGTTCAACTTCAGAAGTCCCCATTGATGTTCAGTCTCAACACCGTTTAAAAGTCCAAAGTTTAAAGTCTCTTCTGAGACTGAAGGCATTCTCTTAATTGTAATGTTCTGTAAAATCAAGAAGCAAATTACATGATTCTGACACACAATGGCACAGAATATACAGTACCGTTACAGAAGGGAGGAGTTAGGACATAGTGAAGAGATAGTGGACCAAAGGAAAACAGTAACCTAACAGGACAGACTCCAAATCCTGTAGCTCTATAGTGTCCAGTGTCAAATAGGTTAGATGGCTTTGCCATTCAAGCTTTGCTGCCTACAACATACTTCTTTCTTAGGCTAGTTCCACTCCATGTCTGAAGGTCTCTTTGGCTTTGGCACCTTTAGGGGTCTTGAAGGCAATCTAGGCTTTACTTCCACAGCTTCACACAATGGCCTCCCAGTGTCTTTTGCCTTCTTGGAGCCTTCATGAGGGGACTGCCCAGCCACACATTGCTTTACCTCAGTGGCCTTCCTCAACCACGTAGGAAGATTCCATAAACCCATGCACGTGTATCCTTCATGACTCTAAACCAAGATCCACGTGGATAACATTGCCAAGTTCAGCAGCTGGCTTGGGACAGAGCCTGGCCCCTTGAATCACATCTACAAGCATGCTACCATGCTCCAATTAAACTCAGATTCTTGTGCTTACATGGCAAGCATTTTGCCAACTGAGCTATTTTTCTAGCCCATCAGTACTGGTGTTTGCATATTAATTTTCTGAAACTTTACTGAATTGTTTATTCATTCAGATAAATAAAAGATGTTGCTATCTATGAACAGTGCCAATTTGAGTAAAACATGCAGAAATGAAGGGCAACATCTGTAAAGACAGATGTAAGATGCATCAAGATTGACCTCTGGAAGCTGCCAAGTTCCTTTGAAATACAAAAGGGTCTCTCTGTCTTTGGTCACAAATCTTGTGCAATATCCAATATGTATTCTGTAACTATTTGTTGAGAGCTATGATATACTTTGGAAATAAAGAAATTAATAAGATCAAGTTCTTACTTCATGGACATTGCAGCTGACATTTCATCCTTCTGGGTCAGTTTGGTGTTAATCACACTGTCTCAGTCACAGCCTCCTCAGGGACACATGATGGAGGTCTACACATTGCTACTCCTTGAAGCATCATTGCCTCTTTGCAAAGGCGTTTTGCTTTTTTCCATGAACTGGTTTCTTTTGTGTCAGTGAAAGTTTAGTGTTGCTGATCAATTATCTGCATCCTTCTAGCTGCAGTGGTTCCTGGGAAATGTGTTGGAGGAGCACCAGAGGATTGCGGCTCATGCCAAATTACAGGCAATGAAGACGGAGAATCTGAAAAACAAGAAGAGGATTGCCAGGATGGCTGAGTGGCTTCGGAAAAACACATAATCTGTGGCCACTTGTGGCATGCTTCCTGCGTTTTATAATCGTGTTTGCTCACAGTTCTGTCTTCCATATTTAGTGACTCTGGAAAGCTGCATGACTTCTTTTATTTTGGTTATGTGTTTTTTCTACTTAGTCATGGCCTTCCTGTTTTCACACCTTACCGCAAGGATCAGTGATTGCTGAGGATTTTGTCAACACTGCCATGTATCTGGGCAAACCTTCACTTCCCATTGAGCAATAAAGTCACCAAATTTAAGTGCCTTGCAAAAACAAAAAACAAAAAAAAAAAACAAAAAAACAAAAAAACAAAACCAGATTGACCTGAAAAAGTCTCACTTATTTTGATGTGAAGGCTAGTGGAGCATTAAATCAGTGGCATTAACGTAGTGCAGATTCTATTCAGATGGAAATCCAGACTTGGAATAACTCTATGCTTTATTTAGTTTAAAAATGAAGGAATGATGGGAACACAACATTGCAGTGTAAAGAAAGAGGAGCCAGAAATAAATGAGATCACTAGGAGACAGCGCAACCAAAGAAAGCAGAGTCTAGTCAAGGCTGAAAAGGAGGCATGGACAATTTCAGGAGTCATATCAAATGCCCCAAAAGCAAAGCAAAAAAAAGAAAAAAAAAAACAGAAAAAAGAAAAGTCTTCTCCCCAAAGTCAAGCCGGAGCACAGTGATCGCCATTTCGTACTCAGGAGAACAAATTCATTTGGCCAAGTTGAACCTACTTGGAATGAGGAGCAATCAACTTTCAAGAGTCACTGACTAACACATGGAAAGAGCTTAGTTTTGTTATACACAGGATGAAAACAGGACAGTGAAGCACACTGCTCCTGCTTCAGATGCTGGGTATCTCATCCAGTCCTTTTTCCTTTACACTTTGTTGTTTTTTAGAATGAGAGTCAAAATCACTTATCTCCTATCTACCTCACAGTAGTATTGTAAAGATTAATGAATATGCTATCAATGCAAAGACTTTAGAACTTCCAGACAAGACTAGAAGCTTAGAAGATTGTTTCCTGTGACTTTACTAGTGAGGAGTCATGGGAAAGACTATATATTCCAGAGACAGAAAGAAAGGAGAGCATCAGGAATCATGAAGACGGCAGGACTGGAAACCAGCACAAAGAAACAGACCAAGAAGGGAAAGAAGAACTAGGCCATGGTGTGCCACTCCATCCATGGGCATGTCACCGAGCACACACATATTCAAAATTAACACTACATAAATAGAAACATAAGTCATTATACATTCAAATGCTTATTTGAAATTTGTAGCATCTCACATTACTAAAATTTAAAATATCTCTACGTTTTCTAGAGAAAGCTTTGCATCTATACACATGGTGAATGGAACATAAAGTCACCGTGCTCATGTCTCAACTTCCTCTACTCCATAGTAATGCCCAAGTAGCACACTGCTAACTCATACAACCAATGAGGAACAGTCATAAACCCAGAAGATTGAATTATACCACACCTTGCATATGGCTGTGTGTTTGTGACTAGTGCGACATAATGGATGCAAATAAAAACTTCTGTGTTGGATATCCATCTCCAGTTTCCAGTTTGTTTTCAATTTTTAAGTGTGTGTGTGTGTGTGTGTGTGTGTGTGTGTGTGTGTCGTGAGTGCAGTGCCCACGCAGACCAGGAGAGGCGTCAGGTCTCCTGGATGTGGAGTTACAGGGGTTTGTGAACGCTTGGTGTGTGTGCTGAGAATTGAATTGGATCCTTTACTCTCTTAACCACTGAGCCATCTCTCCAGCCCCATAACCTGATTTCTGTGATTTTGAAATTCTAAATGAAGTCTAAAGACACAGACTGAAAAATACAGAGAGATATTTGTGTTGTGTTATAAGTGGATACCCTGGGATCTGGATTTTCAAAATAACAAATTGTAAGTTTTTAAATTAGATTTCCCTACACAAGCTTATTTTTAAAAAATGTTTCCTTTTGTAAAAAAGCATACTTTGTGGGAAAGGCTATTTCTGTAGGTGTATTCGTGTATAACACACAACACAGTTCTCTCTCTCTCTCTCTCTCTCTCTCTCTCTCTCTCTTTCTCTCGTGTGTGTGTGTGTGTGTGTGTGTGTGTATGTGTAACCTTCCCGTCTTGGGCTGAACTACACTCTAATTCATTTGATTTCCATGGAAAAGCACTATCAGAGATGAAGGTCTCCTCTCATTCTTTCCTTGCACTCTCACATAAGCGAGCAGATGAGATACAGCTATCAGGTCTACTGAGCCTGAAGAAAGTGGCCATTCTGGATCTGAAAGGCCATAAGTACATGCCAGAGGAGTGAAGCGAAGCCTCTAACTATGGGATATGTAGGACATCTGGGGTGTCTACCCTGTGCAGTGATCACACTATCATTCGGAAATGGTTCCTTAATTTTAGCATAGCTCACTTGAGATAAACACAGCTGTTGACGCCGCTCCTCAGGAGCAGGAATAATCCTGTTGATAAATCTCCAGCTTCATTTAGAAGATCATCGGAGGAATGCTCTATAATAGAGAACAGACAGCTCTGCTCTCTTCAAAAGGTGATATTCTCTTTCATCCCCACCAGCCAAACCCTAGACTTTAGAGAAAATATGTTCATTTTAGAAAGTAACTGATGGAGAAGTCATGACCTAACTAATTACAAGTGGCATAATGCATCTGGCAAGTGATGTAATAGGAAGGAAAGACTACACGTTCTGTTTCCTGTAGGATACACTGAGCATGCGCTGTACAGGATTACCACTTCAGCACATCACTGCTAGCCAGTATCCATCCCTGTCGATCAGAAAAACAAATTGGACTAATAGTCTGTTCATTTGCTTTAACAAAGAGATTTAAAATTCTAGAGCTTGTTAGACAAATGCTGAGGACATGAAAAGAAAAAGAAAGAAAAAAAAACCTGGACACAGCTCAAGGGTGGATTCTTATTCCAAGTCTCAGAATCTCTCCATTTCTCAACTGATGCCTTAATTCTCATACTGGGGACTTGACAGAGCTGTGAATTTAACTTGCACTGTAATGCTACATGCTACAGAATCCCATAGAGCAGCTACAAAAATGCAGGACATATCTTGTGGGGCTCATGGGGAGCAGAGGCAGCTGCCTTTCTTGGGGGCTGTGGGCTAGCTGGCTGGCTTCACTCATAGGCAACACACTCGATCCTGAAGTGGCTGTCTGCTTCCATGTTGTTGATGGCCTCCATGTTGAGGTAGTTGGGGAACTTGATGTCCATCTGGCAGCTTGATGGTCAGGTCATAATGGCTGAAAGTGACGCATCCATTCATGACACTCCCCGGCCGGAAGGGAAAGCCGGATTCCTCAGTCCTCCGGGCTCTACCACGCTTGCTGTTGCCCACAATGGCACTGGTGTCCTCCTGGGCATTGAGAAGGGTTGATGTGTAAGCTCAGGGTGTTGCTGTCTTTGCCAAGGTTCAGCACAAAGCTCTTGGCTTTGGAGGTCACCTTGCCCCAAACTCTGAGGCACTCCCTAGGTTTGGGATTCGGTTGCTGGTGACCAGACTACAAGTCATGACTAACAAAAGCTTCTGGATCCACTGTACCGGCAGTCTGAATACTTTGCCTGATAACTCAGGGATTCTTTATGACTAAACACCTTAGAAGTCATCTGGTTCTCTGATCATGTCTTAGTCTATTTCATGTTGCTACAACATGTCCAAAACTCAGTATTTTTTATAAAGAAGTGAGGTTTATTTAATTCACAATTTTTTTAAGACACCAAATTCATCATTGGGAGAGTTGAGGTCAGGGTGTTCCTGCCATAAATTTCTCTATATTATATAAAACTGTGATCCCCCCACACACACACACACCAGGCTGTCTCTTACTCTGGGAGATTCTATTTTACAAGCAACACCTGTAGATAATTTAAATAATAAAGAAAGAGGTGCATAGGTCATATGAGAATACTATGCCATTCTACACAATGGACTTAAGCATGTGAAGAATTTGGTGTTTGTGGGGGCCTGGAACCAACTCCCCACAAATACTACAGATGGTTGTAGATCTCTGTCACTCACTGCATCAGCAAACATCATGTTGAATGGTTGAAGATGATGATGTTAACTGAGGAATCTGGGGTCCTGTCATGTGTTCTCAGTTTCATTGAAAAAGACTCAGAAGGAATCTTGAATATCATTTTTATTAGATTTTGAGAGAAAAATATCAGGGTAAGCAAGCTGTAAATCTCAGCAGCTGATGAGAGAGAGAGAGAGAGAGAGAGAGAGAGAGAGAGAGAGAGAGAGAGAGAGAGAGAGAGAAGAGACATGCTTCTTGAGGTAGGGTCCATGAAAGCAGGCAGGTTCAGTGATGGAAGGAGAAAGGGATGGCACTGTCTTTAGAGAAAGAATGAGGACATTCAGACGTCAGGGCAAGCATACTTAGGATTTGGGCAGGTATTGAAGAAAGAGGTAAAGAGGTGGGGATGAAAAGCTGTGCTTTTTCAGTTAGAACTCAGAAAAGTGGGCAGGCTTGACAGTAAAGATCTGCGAGCAACTAAATTAGGGAGGGGCTTCTGGGATAGAGAAGTATATGGTCTCACTTAAGAATAAGGGACAATTATTCTTCCCATCTCCTTAGCTTGTCTTCAGGCAAATCCATTTTCTCAAGGACAGGTCTCCTGTCCAGGTGACTGACAGGCCATGTTAGACAACTTTTAAGAGAAAGTAGAAGTATATGTACTGTTTCAGGGAGTTCATCTCCAGGGTCATCCCAGGTCAGAGGAAGAACTCAGATTCCATTCTGTTGACCAGGAGGATGGAGCTTTCCCTTAATGGACTCAACAAAGCCCTGACACTTTACACTTTCCTATGGTATTGTAAATCTGAAGAAAGGGCAATTACGATGCTGCTCTTAAAATTGATGTGCTACCAGGTTAGTGGTGGTGGAATTCAAAGCTGATTGTCAAGGTCCATCCTTACGGCCTCCAAGTCTTTTGTTCTTATCTAAACACCTAATAGTGACACTAGGTGGCAGAGCTATGCTCCACACGAAAGCCCCAGTCCAGCCTAAGTGCAAAGTCTTTTCCTGAGACTCATATATCAGCAAGGGTCCAATGAGAAACTCAGAAGCCTGCTGCTCTTGACTGAGAGAGCTCAGTGTAAGGGATTAGTAATGGAGAGCTGAAATGGCAAAGACCAACAGTGAGATGACACCAAGCTAAGAGCCACAAGCAGCAGCTTGCTGTCCCAGTGAGGGTGTCACAGGAGGAGAGCTGGGCTACCTCGGCTACCCAAGGTTCATAGGGGCTGTGGTCCAAACCTGGAGGAGTGGGTAGACTCCACTGCTCTGGTGAGTTAGAAAATCAAAGACAAAGACGTCTGAGAAGGGAGTGGTCAGCAGGTGCTGGTGTCCCAGCTGTGGATACACATAGTCTGAAACTCTGAGGGGAAATCCAGTGAAAGAAATCTAACAGGCAAAGCGGGGGTAGGGGGTGGGGGTGGGGGAATTACCCACTGCTGGGCTAAGCAGAAAAAAGCTAGAAGCAAACAGGAGAGAGCCAGCAAGCCCTCTCTCTCCTCCAGCCTTTCCATGTCCCTTGGTGCCCCCTGCTGGCAGACTTGGAAAGCTAAACTACAGTTTGTTTGTTTGATATATATATATCTGAATGCTGTTTATTGAAGGAGGGAGGAGGTCTTAAATACAGGCTTACAGCACAATGGGAGAACCCCGGAGGGCAGAAGCTCGCTACCAATGTTTTACGATCTTGCATTTAAGCTGTTAACGCCTATTATGAAGGATACACAGACAAGGATCTTCCCTTAAGCATTCAGGAAGGTGGAACCCGGCAGGGAATTAGCATAGGGAGGATATCAAGGTCAAGGTCAGCAAGCAAGGCAACAGTTACTCAAAACAGGGGCCAGGACCCTACAGGTCCCCCTTTTACTAGAAAATGAGCTTCTGACTTAGGTTGCATGGGATGTCAGCAGGTCACCTTACCTGTCATGGAGATGCCTGCTCAGGCCACACAGGCACTCTGTCTTAGGTTGGTGAGCACCCCCCAGGAATTACCCGTCTCTGAATACTCATTATCATACAGGCTCAATCGTGTGTGAGCTGCAGTTAACTGCTGCCAAAGATCTAAACAATCCAATTAAAAAATGGGCTAAAGAGCTAAATAGAGAATTCACAAAACAAGAATCACAAATGGCTGAAAGACATTTAAAGAAATGCTCAACATCCTTAATCATCAGAGTAATGCAAATCAAAACGACTCTGAGCCGGGCGTTGGTGGCGCACGCCTTTAATCCCAGCACTCGGGAGGCAGAGCCAGGCGGATCTCTGTGAGTTCGAGGCCAGCCTGGGCTACCAAGTGAGTTCCAGGAAAAGGCGCAAAGCTACACAGAGAAACCCTGTCTCGAAAAACAAAAAAAAACAAAAAACAAACAAACAAACAAAAAAAAACGACTCTGAGATACCACCTTACACCTGTCAGAATGGCTATGATCAAAAACACTAATGACAGTCAATGTTGGAGAGGATATGGAGCAAAGGAAACACTCCTCCACTGTTGGTGGGAATGCAAGCTTATACAACCACTGTGGAAGTCAGTATGGCAGTTTCTCAGAAAATTAGGAATCGAACTACCTCAAGACCCAGCCATACCACTCTTGGGCATATACCCAAGGAATGCTGATTCATACCATAAAAATACATGCTCAGCTATGTTCATAGCAGCACTATTTGTAATAGCCAGAACCTGGAAACAACCTAGATGCCCGTCAACTGAAGAATGGATTAAGAAAATGTGGTACATATAAACTACAGTTTGTAAGCCTGAGACTATGAAGTTGAATGTGGACCTGAGAGCTAGTGGTTAGGTCACCAAACCAGGGAAGTACAAATGTCCTGACTTTATCACAAGTGATCTCCCAGGTTGAGGTCACAGGCTAGCAGAGGTGGGACACACAAATGATCTCCCAGGCTGAGGTCACAGGGCTAGCAGAGGCAGGACACACAAGTGATCTCCCAGGCTGAGGTCACAGGCTAGCAGAGGTGGGACACACAGCTGAGAAGCTTCCTCTGAAAAATTTTAATGCACACACATCTTTCTCTTGGCCAGAAATGAGCAGCATCAGGCAGCAAACCTTGCCATAGCAGGCAGGACTTTGTGTAGATGTGATCTGAGAAAGGAAAACTTTCTAAGAATATTTTAGAATAGTTAAATTTGGATTTGTATTGAAAAAATATTTGTTTTTAATTTATTTATTTTGGTAAGAGTGCTCTGTCTGCATGGATGCCTGCATGCCAGAAGGGGGCATCAGATCCAGTTATAGATGGTTGTGAGCCACCATGTGGTTGCTGGAAATTGAACTCAGGACCTCTGGAAAAGCAGCCATGCTCTTAATTGCTGAGCCATCTCTCCAGGCCCCCTACTTTATATTTATATGTACAAGTGTTTTACTTGTATGTATGCAATGCCCGAGGTCATCAGAGGATATCAGATCCCCTATAATTGGAGTGACAGATGGTTATGAACCACCGAGTAGGTGTTGAGACCTGAACTCAAGTCTTTTGCAAAAGCAGCAAGTGCTCTTAACCACGGACTCATCTCTCCAGATCCTAAAAAGAAATTTTATGTATTTGTATTTAAATAGGATGTTGTATACACATTATTTAGGTTGATTTTTGTGGGATTTCTGATGTTATGCCATCAAATCACTATTTGTAATGGATTATAGTTGGATTTAAAAACCGAGTTCCAGGAAAGGACCAAAGCTACACAGAGAAACCCTGTCTCAAAAAACAAAACTATATATATATATATATATATATATATATATATATATATATATATATATGTGGTCTGTGAAGAAACAGTCTAAGGATTTTTTGCTGTATACATAAACCTCATATATAAATTTAACGTAGGAATGTGTTTGTGTTACTCAAAGTTTGAATGCTGAGTTTTTCAAAAATAGTTTCTGTAATCCATATACAACCATAATATGGATTTAAATAGTGCCAAGATTACAGCTCAAAAAAGTTAGTATACATAAATGCTAATTTATTGTCTGCTGTCAAATTTTTGAAAAGCATTCTTACTGGATTTATGGGTGGATTTCAAGCAGACTTGCTGATGATTTTCTTTAAAAGCATCTAGTGATTTTGTTCTGCTTTTTATATGTTTTTATATCTTTAATATGAAGCTTCTCCAAGAATCCCTTTCTCAGTAGTACAATGAAAACGTTGCTCTGCATTAGTCGTTTTCTTTGGGACCTCTTAGAAGAATTTGATGGTTCAGAAACGGCTGAGTTTTTTTTTGTGTGTGTGGGGTTTCCTCTTTCTCCTCATCTTTGTCAGCACTTACTTATTCATACTTTAAGTTATCATATAAAATAATGGGTTTAATTATGAGATTTTTGGACAGAAGCTCAGCATTTTCTTTGTCTTAAGCTTCTGATAATAAACTACTCTGTTCTAACGTCACCCTTTATGGCCTGTGAATCAGTCTTTGACTAATGAGACAAGATCCCAGAAGCCACTGACTCACGACAAGTCCTGTGTGTCTTCCCGAGTTAAAGCCGGTCTGAAGCGAGAGATAAGGCCTTCACCAAATTGACAGTCCACTTTTTTATATCAATTATCCTCTTTCCCCTCCCCTTATGATCTTCCCTCCCCTCTCATGATATCCTTTCCAGTTTCAACACACACACACACACACACACACACACACACACACACACACACACACAAACAATTCAGGCTTTCTGTATGAGAGAAATCCAGATTCTATGTCTGATTTTGACTCTGACTTACTTCACCTAACATAGTGATTTTCATTTCTGTATATTTCCTAGAAAATATCATGATTGCATCGGTCCTTATGGCTGAGAAAGGTTCCATCATGTATATGTACCAGCTTTTCTTTATCCATTCAGATGCTGATGGACATCTCAGCTGGTTCTGTTTCCTGGGTGTTGTGTACAGTGTAGTATAAACATGGATGTGTAAGAATTTCTGCAGTATGTTGACTTCATCTTTTGGGGATCTATCAAACTGTGGTATAACTGAGACATATGGTCGTTCCATATTGACTTCGAGTGTGGCTGCATCCGTTTACATTCCCACTAGCAGTATAAATGCTCCTCTTTCCCTGCATCCTAGTCACCATTTGTCATTTAGTCTTATGATGGTAAGTCATCCTGACTGGGATGAGATCTCATCTTGAAATGTTTAATTTGCATTTCCTGTTTGCTCCTGCTATCCTGAGATGCAGACACCTTACTCTGAAGCCTCATCTGGCCTTACCCCAGCTGCTCCATACTCACTTTGGAAGGGCTCCTCTTTGGCTGTAGAACAATAGGGAAATACATCTTACCTGTCAGAGATGATAAGTTCACAACAGTGGACACTTTGATTGAGGCCTGGTCACACAGAAACATGTGGAATTCTTGAAATGGTGAGGGTTCTGTTTTACTTTGAAGATATTTTAGTTTCAGTGCACAAGGGTCCCAGTTCCACCTCTACCACTGAAAAAACCTCTTTTCTGGATTATGGTTTTTGCATCATCTGTTTGACATATTTATTCTATACATACAAGAGAGATATGGTGAGAGGGAAGAGTAGGGCTGGCAGAGGCAAGGCCTAGCAATGATTATTTTTGTAATTTCTTACAAGGGAGAAGAGGACAAGAACCAAGGAACTAAGCATATATCTTAAGAGAGCAGAGCATCAAAAAATATAGCAGAATATAAAAATGTTCTGAATGTTTATAGAAGATGTGGAACATAGAAATATAAAAAAGATGAAGGCCAAGAAGTTCTTTCTTTTTAGAATGGGAAATGTCTGAGAGAAGGTAAATGGTATGAGGGGTGGAAAAGAGCTAGATACTGAGGATGTAAATGACAGCACAATGAAATTATGGGCAAATAAGTGACAATAAGTTAGAAAATTGGAAGGTGTGATTAAATTCCTAGAAAAAAAAGTTACCAAACTGGGACACAAAGAAAACATTTATAACCTTCTACATTCTTAAATCTTCTTTCTTATCAATAAAGTGTAGCACTTTTACCTATAAGTATATACAAACTCCCAGTAACATTTTAGTTATTGTCTTAGTTGTGTTCTGTTGCTGTGAAGCGACACCATGACCATGACAACTCTTATAAAAGAAAGCATTGAAATGGGGTTTGTTTACAGTTTAGAGGTTTAGTCCATTCTCAACCTCATGGGGAGCATGTGGCATGCAGGCAGACAGGGTGCTGGAAAAGCAGTTGGGAGTTCTACATTTGGATCAGCAGGCAGCAGGAAGAGAGAGTGACTCTGGGCCTTGTTTGGGCATTAAAAAAAAAACCCAAAGCCCACCCTCAGTGACACACTTCATCCAACAAGGCCACACCTCCTAATCCCTCCCAAGTAGTGGCACTTGCTGATGACTAATTATTCAGACATCTGAGCCTATGGGGCCATTCCTATTCCAACCATCACAGCCATTTATAATGTCACATATTTTCTTGACAAAGTCATTGTCTTTTACTTTCTTGATTTAGTAGTTCTACAATTTATCATCAACACAGAACTTCATGTTGTAGTTAAAGTTTTGCAAAGATCTTCATCTTTACAATAAATTTGCTAAGGAGGAATTGCTGGTTCAAAAAAGGTGTCTGCTTTAAAGCTTTTGTTAGGGGGCTGGAGAGATGGCTCAGCAGTTAAAAGCATTTGTTACTCTTGCAGAGGGCCTGAGTTCAATCCTCAGCACACACATAATGATTCACAACCATCTATAACTCTGATTCCAGGGAACCAGATGCCCTCTTCTGGCTTCTGCAGGCACCAGACATTCACATAGTGCATAGATATCCATGCAGGCAAAACAATCATACACAAATCAATATATATATATATATATACACACACACACACACACACACACACATACACACACACACACACACACACACACACACACACACACGCACGCACGCACACATAGATATAGATATGAAAACAAGGCTTTTAAAAATGTACCAGGTAGCTATAGTTTTCACTGAACAACCAACAAAAGGTATTTGTTAAAGAGAGAATAAAAGGAATAAATTGGGGTTATAGCAAATACAACTGTGTTCTAGAAATGGGAAATAGTTCATGTAATAATAAGGGTGCCATGATATTGGTAAATCAATTAGTAACTAGCATAATAATTACATTTCTAGTAGAGTATTTGCTCTAATAGTAAATAAAATAGTAGTACAGTAAAAATTTCCATTTTAAAAAACTATTAGCTTGCCTGTCATATTCACTTACAGTAGTCTGTTCAGGTTGGAAACTATTAAAACCATGTGAGGAGTTCCCAGGAGGGATCTGCTGGAGGTCCTGAACTTACACACTTCTGCTTGTTCCCTCTTGGTTGTCTTATTCCGTCTGCCTGGTGGCTGGCCTCCCTCTTCCCATCATTGGGAATGCCACTTCCTGGAGTCTACATCCTTACACAAAGGCTACCCCAGTTCACTTTGAGTTTCAGCCCATGTTGAGCCCTCTGCAACACATAGACTTCTCCTTACATTTGGTTATGGTTGGAGCAAGCCCTTCACCCAGTAGTCAACGCCTTTTCTACTTCATCTATTCCTGGAGTTAGCCTGTTAGATTTAGAAGAGCTTTCAGATGTACTTTGGGGAGCTTTTGTTTGTTTGTTTGTTTCTCTTCTCCTGCGGGCTGCTCACGGTCCCTTTACTCTTGCTTCTGGCCCAACGGTGCTTCGAACATTTGCGATGGGCGGCGTCCTGTGCTCATTTGATACCATCACTCCTGGAAGCAGACCTGGGGGCTCCGAGAGCAAAGGAATCGTGGCTTGTCTTTTACCTCTTGCCAAGCGAAGGCTTCGAAGAGCAGCAATTACTAATATTCTTGATGGTCTCCAACAACCCGACACTACTGGTCTTGGCTCAGCCCCATGTACTTACAGACCTTCATAGTGGTTGCCGCCAGAAAGCGCATCTTTTCTAGTTTACGGTTTCACAGTACCTTAGTCAAACAACAGCTGCGGCAAGCCTGAAGTAATGGAACCCCAGGCAACAATGATGATTCTCGTGGGGATCTTTCCAAGAGAAGGTTGGCTTATTCAGTAGCTGCTGAGGGAGACGTTAGAACACTTAGGAAGATAAAAGTAGAGTGTGTTGCTGTGGTCCCTTGGATGTTCAATGTTGTAGAGTATCATTTTAAGATGTGCTACATTTGTTTATGCTGTGGAACATTTGTTTAATGATGCAAAGATGTGTTGTATTCTTTTATGTTGCATTTGTTTAACTCCGTGAAGCTGTGTTACTGTGCCTGTCTAAAACACCTGATGTCCTAATAAAGCGCTGAACGGCCAATAGTGAAGCAGGAGAAAGGACAGGCGGAGAGAATAAACAGAAGGAGAAATCTAGGAGGAAAAGAAGAGTAAGAGAACAAGGAGAGGAGGACGCTAGGGGCCAGCCACCCAGCCACACAGCCAGCCATGGAGTAAGAGTGAAAGTAAGATATACAGAAGTAAGAAAAGGAAAAAGCCCTGAGGCAAAAGGTAGATGGGATCATTTAAAGTTAAGAAAAGCTGGCAAGAAACAAGCCAAGCTAAGACCGGATATTTATAATTAAGAATACGCCTCCGTGTGTGATTTATTTGGGAGCTGGGTGGCAGGACCCCCAAAAGAACAAAGAGCAAAAGAGAGAAAACAAACAGTGACAGTTCATGGCTTTCAAAGTGAGTGGATTTTTAATTACAATCACAAAAAATATCCTATGGAGTATATAGGAATACTCTTATATTCCCTTTGTCTCACATGAGGATAATATACACAATATTGTGACTTACAATTATTTAACTTAGGATTCTTTGGCTTATTTTTTAAAGGTTTTAAATGCTATTTCTAATGTTTTTATTTTTTGTGTTTAGATTTTTTTTTTTTTTTTTTTTTTTTTTTTTTTTTTTTTTTGGCTATTTCAAAATGCTTTATTTTCACTTGGTCCCGAGACTTGAGAGGGGCTCCAGAGCGGTTAACAAAGCTGCCTAGAGGTTCGGGTGAAGGTCCTGAGGCTGGCTGGTGCAGAGCAGAGGAGGGAGCCCCTTGGAAGGTGACGCCTCCTGGTCATGCTTGAGAGTGAGCCTCTCGAAGAGGTACTCGCTCAGAGATGGCCAGGGTACACCGGTCTGTGCTGGCTGCGGCCCAGTCACCCTGCGGAGGTTGGTCAGGTGGTGGCCCATCTTCTTGATGAGCTTCACCTCCTCATCCAGGAAGTGGTTTTCCAGGAAGTCACAGAGGTGAGGATCTGTGCAAGCAGAAAGCCAGGGCATGAAGATCCAAGAGGGCCTGGTTCAGGCTCTTCCCCAGGACCAAGGCAGCTTCCATGGCCTCCTGGGATTTACCCCACTCATCTTGAGACCGCTTCTGCACATCCTGGAATAGTGTGCAGCGTTAGTTCTGCATCTTGAGCAGCCGCTGGGCGCCCTCGCGCTTCTCCTCGGCCAATTCGCGGAAGAAGTGGCTGACACCCTCCAGAGCCACGTCATCCAGGTCAAAATAGTAGCCCAAAGAGAGGTAGGTGTTGGAGGCCCGCAGGTGCAAATTGACCAGGCAGTTCACTGCAGCCTCCACTTCGGTGGGATAATTCTGACGGACCTGGGAGCTCATGGCTGATTCGCAGTATGGAGCTAACCACGGAGAGACGGTGCTGGCTGGTCCTGGGAGCCGAAG
The DNA here is from genome assembly GCF_949786415.1 of Peromyscus eremicus. Lineage (NCBI taxonomy): Eukaryota > Metazoa > Chordata > Mammalia > Rodentia > Cricetidae > Peromyscus > Peromyscus eremicus. Next base: position 35,495,633 of record NC_081435.1, read on the forward strand.
GCGGCTAGGAGATGGTCCCAGAGGCTGCGACTGGAGACACTGGGAGGCGGCTGGACGCTAACAAAGGGAGGCCCCCGGGTCTGCTCCGTCCAAACACCGTTGAAGCAAGACACAGACACGGGATCTCCCGGCGCTCGTGTTTAGATTTTTTTAAGACAGGGTCTCTATGTAGTCCTGGCTGTCCTGGAGCTTGCCGTGTAAACCAGACTGGCCTCACACTCACAGAGATCCTCCTGCACCACCATGTCCTGCTATTTCTAATGTTTTTATATACACATCCAGTAGGAAACAACTTTAAAAATTGTATTTTGATATTTTCCAAAATTAATGACACTTAGTATGACATTTCCTCTTGACAGTGAGTAGCAGCATGCAGCTACAATTCCTAGCCAGCCACATGGTCACAAATAAGGAAAACTTGACAGTCTACAATATCCTCTTAGACATGACATTCAGTGGTTTACATGTGTCTTGTCTTTTTTCTTTTCTTTCTTTTTTGGTGATACTCCTAGTGGCTAAACATAAGGACCTGTGCATGCTAGGCAAGTATTCTACCACTGAGCTACACCTGTGGCCTAACATGCATTCTGGACTTAAAATATCTTAAACTTCACATGCATTGATTGGGAAGTTTATTATAAGTTGAAGATTATTAGTACAGTTAATATACCTCATATGTTACTTTTTAAATTTACTATGTGCACATATATATACATTTATTTCTGAGTAGGTGTGTAGGTATGTGGTGTATGTGTTTGTGTGGGTGTGTGCATTTGAGTCCTTATTATATAGCATGTGTTTTACCAGCTGAGTTATGTCACCCAATGTCACTTCATGATATCTTCTGTATTCTTTTTTCATATGATTCTATGTTTATCATACTACGTATATGTGTGTACCATAGTTTATTAACCATCCTATGTGTGTATTCCAGTGTTTTGCAACTTTAGGCAACAGGTTTGAGTTTTTAAAGTACAGTACATGTTACAAATTAATATACATAGTTATAACTTGATCTAATAAATTAATATAATTCATAAACATTAAGGTTTTTGCTGTCTGGGAATTAATAAGAAAACTGAAGAGAGTTTTAAAAGGTGAATCATTCATTTGAAAAGGCAATCAATTTTGTATTACATTCTACTGACTAATGTAGCCAAGGAAACCTGAAAAGAAATAAATCTACTTGTTAAAGTTATATGGAAGGACAATGAATTCTAGACTCACAAAATTAATGATGTGCTGAAAAAAAAATACCATTCCATCTCTTAAAACTAGATTGAAATCTTTATGAGAAATGCTGGGAAGGTTTTTGGAAGTTATTAAGTGATTTCAACGTGAAATGTCCTCCATGGGCAAATGCATTTGAACACGGTTTCCCTAGTTGCTGGTGCTGTTTGGGAAGGTTGTGGAGATTCCCCGGAGGAAGTCAGTCACTGGGGTTGATCCTTGAGGTTCTGTGGGCTTCCCTCACATCCTACTTACTTTCTGTTTCCAGCCAGTGTGTGCAATATGGCCAGCAACCTCCCAATCCTATGGCCCTGTTTTCTCTGCCATGATGGAATCGATCTCCTCAAATGATAATGCAAAATGAATTCTCCCTTCAGTTGCTTTTGCCAGGGGCCCTAGTTAGCCTTAACTATCACTATCCCATAGCCCCCAATCACCTGAAAAAGGGTTCAATTGAGTAATTGTTTTTATTGGGTTGGGCTGTGGACATGTCTGTGAGTGATTGTCTTGATTGTCGTAATTGATGGAGGAGGGCACAGCCCACTGTGTGTAGTGCCATTATTTTCGGGACAGCTGGTCCTGAGCTATATAAGAATGATAGCAAAGCTTGGGCCTGTGAGCAAGTCACGGAGTAAGCCAGCAAACAGAGTTCCCCACGGTTTCCACTTCAAGTTCCTGCTCTGAGTTTCCTCAATGAGGATCTGTGGCCTGGAAGTGCAATCCAAGTAAATCCTTCCTTCCTCCAAGTTGCTTGTGGTCAGTGTGTTTTATTATAGCATCAGAGAAGTAACTAGAACACCAGGAATTTTGTCATAGCAACAAGATACACAACTAATCAAGAAATATTGACAGTTTAAAATTTGTGTTAGAGTATGCTTTAAAAAAATTAGAAATAATACAGTATAATTATTTTGTATACCCTAATGACTTTCTGTGCATCATCAGTTTGGGGGGACCTTAACCTTTTAATAAAACTCTGTGTTTAGCAATTTTCTTGGTTGGCTAGCATTCTTTCCCTCTAGTAGATTTCCCTCTGCCTAGTTTGAAGTACTTACTGCTTTTGAACTTGGCCAATCACATTTGATTTTCCTTGGTGTTTTTGTTGCATCTTGTATGGTCAGAGCAGCAAAGTGCACCTTCTGCTGACTGCATAAGAAGAAAGCCAATGAGATAAAAAACACTGAAGACAGCTTATGTTGGAGGAAATGTGGAGCAAGGGGAACACTCCTACACTGTTGGTGGGAGTGCAAACTTATACAGCCACTTTGGAAATCAGTATGGCGGTGTCTCAGAAAATAGGTAATCAATCTACCTCAAGACCCAATGATACCATTCTTGGGCATGTACCCAGGAAATGATCAATCATACCACAAGGACATATGCTCAACTATGTTTATAGCAGCATTATTCATAATAGCTAAAACCTGGAAACAACCTAGATGCCTCTCAACTGAAGAATGGATTAAGAAAATGTGGTATATATACACAATGGAATACCACTCAGCAGTAAAAAAAAACAATGACATCATGAAATTTGCAGGCAAATGGATGGAACTAGAAAACACCATCTTGGATGAGACAACCCAGACTCAGAAGGACAAACATGGCATGTACTCACTCATAAGTGGATATACTAGATGTAAATCAAAGGGTAACCAGACTACAACCCACAGCTCCAGAGAAGCTAGCTAACAAGGAAGATCCTGTTATGGATCACCCTGGGAAGCAAAAAAAGATGAGATTTCCACGAGTAAACTGAGGATGAGAGAGGCTAATGGAGGGTAGGAGGTGGGGGGTGAAAACATAAGGGAACGAGATGGTTGAGCTGGAACAGAGACATAGTGAGAGAGCAATGAAAGAGATATCTTGATAGAGGAGGACTTTATGGGGATAGGGAGAAACCTGGTACTAGGAAATTTCCAAGGAATCCACAGGGATGACCCTACCTTAGACTACTAGCAATAGTGGAGAGGGTGCCTGAACTGGCCTACTCCAGTAATCAGATTGGTGAATACCCTAACTGTCATCATAGAGCCTTCATCCAGTAACTGATGGAAGCAGATGCAGAGATCCACAGCCAAGCACCAGGCCAAGCTCCAGGAGTTCAGTTGAAGAGAGGGAAGAAGGATTCTATGAGCAAGGGGCATCAAGATCATGATGGGGAAATCTACAGAGACAATTGAACCAAGTTGGTGGGAACTTATGAACTTTAGACCAACAGCTGTGAAGCCTCCATGGAACTGGACTAGGCCCTCTGCATATGGGAGACAGTTGTGTAGCTGGGTCTGTTTGAGGGCCCCCTGGCAGTGGGATCAGGATCTAGTCCTGGTGCATGAACTGGCTTTTTAGAGCCCACTATTTATGGTGGGATACCTTACACAGCCTTCATGCAGCAGGAGGAGCTTGGACCTGCCTCAACTGAATGTACCTGTTTTTGCTGACTCCCCATGGGAGGCCTTACCTTTTCAGAGGAGAGGATGGGTGGGTTGTGGGGGAAGGCTGGGGAGGGAGTGGGAGGAGAAATGAGAGGGGATCTGTGGTTGGCATGTAAAATGAATAAAAAAAATTCTTAATTGAAAAAAAAAAGAATTAAAAAAAGAAGAAAGCCACACTTGGCCAAAGTTTGTTTTTTTGTAGAGTGTAACTGATTCTGGAACAATCTGGCAAGGCTTTCACCTGCTCTGAGGTTCATCAATCCATAACTTGCCAAGTAGAACACACATTTGATTAGGCACACATTCCTTGGGAGTACAGCACCGTCCGTCTTAATATTAAGCACAAGTCAACTAGAGCTCATTTTGGGACCAGCTGAAGGTTCTGCTCTGTTGTCAGATGATGCAAGCTCATTTAGCCAATAATTTCTTTCTTTCCTTGCTGTAAAAGTAATTAGGAATGAGATAGTGTTTTTTACCCTATAATTCATAAATGAACAGGGCTAGGTTTAAGCTGCCAGGGAAGTGATTTTAATGACTCACAATACAATACTGGAGGCCTGTTGGCAGAAGATGATCTTTAGAGGGTGGTAATTTAGGGATTAACGCATTTCTTAGACACAGTTATAAACATGGGTTCGTTTTCGCTAGAGACACTTGTTTTTTTTTCTTTCATGATTTTTCATTAGAAATATGTCCATACTAAAGTATTTACACTGGAGTATAAAACAGACAAAAAGGAATTAGACGTGAATGTGAAAGCCTTGAAGGTGAGGTGCAAGATGGGGGCTAGAGAGCCAAGACTTGGTTTCTGAGCAGTTGCTTATTTTGAATGGAAGATGGGAGAGATGTGTTATGACTTTTTGACCTCAGAGGGCTTTAGAACGGACTTGCAATGTGAGAGTTGACACATCTCTGTCCCCGTGTTCCCCCTCCCCCCTCCCCCGCCCCCAGCCACGATTACACAAGCATTAAATTGTAGAGACACTTGGGAGACTTCATGATCTTTCCCCTGAGAGTTCTATGGTTTCCTAGCAAAACAAAGGAAGCAAGACAAAACAGTTTCTCTTTCTTTCCTGTGTTCCTTCCTTCTCTTTAGCCTCCTGAAAGGTATGTGTGCTTCCATTTACCAACTACTACTTTGGCTTGGTTAGGCAACCTCCGTGAAGAGGCAGGGAGCAATAAACCTGGCAGGTCCTTTGAACAGGACTTCACTAACAATGCAGATCAGGCAGAGAGAGAGGGCACACGCCGGGCACAGAGTGCTCACTCTGAGTTCACACTGCCCACTTTATGTGTTGAGAGTGGAAGACAATCCGAGTTCCTTTACTGCAGTGGAGGACCAAACGAAGTGAAATCTAATAAATATTGCAGGGCTGTTGGGAGCTGGGAGGAAGACCCTCCAGGCTTGAGCACTGAGATGAGTGGTTCTGTGGGTTATTAAATGGGGATGATGCTGTAAACGGTCCTGTCCTCTCTCTCCTCAGAGTCTTCCTCTCCTATCTGTGGGGCATGGCAAACACATCTCTGTCTTTCATAATCCTTAACACTGCATTGAATTTTGCACTGGGTGCAGAATCCAAGAGGTCCACTTCGTGAATAGGGTCCTTGCAGCCAGTGACCTGTCACTCACTGATCTGGACCAACATTTTGGTGATGATGGTGGGGGGTAGTTTTGAACAGATGCAAGATTGCAAACACACTAAGTACATGGAAACATTCTACTCTTTGACTGCCAGAGTCTCTGATAAGTACACTTTCAAATAATTTCAAATAACTAGGTGTGTTTTTATATGGAGCCAAAGAACTCCCCTGCCTCTCTCTCTTCTTTCCCCTCCTTCCTTTCCCCCCAACTGTCTGTGTATGTGTGTTTGGTATAGACAATAGCTCCAAAACTATCTCTAGTTATCTGTAGGTACAGCTGTTTCTAAAGAACTAGAATTGTTTATTTAACCACAGGCTCAAAAGGTTACTTTTAGCTTTGTTTGTTTTCTTTTTTCTTTTTTTTTTTTCTTTTTCTTTTGAGAGCATTTCACACTGTAACCCAGGCCTGCCAGGAGCTAACTGTACTGCGGAGTTCTGGCTGGCTTTAAACTCAAGACAGGCTTCCTCCTTTAGCCTCTTAAATCCTGGGATTACGGAGATAAGACGCCAAATGCAGCTCAATACTTTTAATTCTTATGAACACATGACAATAGATGCTTTTTGCTATTTTTTTAAAGGGGATTAATAAGCAGTTTTGTGGCTTTGAAAAGAACTCACTCAGTTGGGAGACATCGGCAAGGGAGTCAGTTAATTGACCACGGGCACCGCCTTCTCCAAAAATGCCCTTTGTGGAATCAGACACCCGTCAATTACCGCAGTGGCGTAGTATTTTTAGCAAGGACAGAAACCGAGGCTAATGGCAGAATGAGATGAAGAAATAGTTCCCCTTTTTTGTATGCATGTGTGCACAGTTCTTACCTCTAAAGAGCTTGCAGGGAACTCTTACAGATAGTGTCTCTGAGTACATGGCTTTATCTGATACTGAGTTTTGAAAACAGAGGCCAATTCTGGGGCTAACGTTTAAGCCAAACATTTTTCCTGCTTTGGTGACGTGCAGATAGATATGCCTTTGCGACAGAGCTAAACAATACTCCTTCGTTCCTATACAAGACACAATCAGCTTTCCTAAAATTAATTCCAGGTGGTTTGACGTTAACCTCTCCCCCGCCCCACGAGGCTCATGTGTTTGAACGTGTAGGCCCCCAGATGATGGGGCTGTTGGAAGGGTTGCGGAATCTTTAGTCGATGGGGCCTCACTGGAGGAAGTGAGTCAGTGGGGGCGGGCCTTGAGGTTTTATAGCCTAACCCCACTTCCTGTTTACTTTCTGTGCTTCCTGATCGTAGATACACGTGAGCAGCTGTCTCCCATTCCTAAGGACTTACTTCCCGGCCATAGTGGGCCGTATCTCTCTGAACTGTAAGAGGCTCCTAATATTTTGTGTGTATGTCAGAAATTTCATCGGCAGACAGAACTTCAGTTAGAAGTTAGTGGACATAATTATGTACAGTTTACTTATTTATATTCAAAGGCCTCCTTACTGTCTGGTTAGAAACTTCTACCTTAGGAACGTCATCCAAGGGAAAAAGAGTTAGTTCTAACTATTTTAGTACTTTCCTGGGACAAATGTTTTGGGCTGATAATGATAGCCAATTACAATTTAGTGCCTGGTGGAATTGTATTATAATTCCATTTTTATTTATCTGGCACACATAATGATTAGTTTTAATTTAATCAGTTTAACTTGACACACTCTGGAATCACCCAGGGAGAGAATCTCAGTGAGAAGCTGTTTAGATCAAGTTGGCCTGTGAGCATGCTTTGTGGAGGATTACCTTGATTGTGTTAGTTGAAGTGAGAGGGCTGCCCATTACGGGTGACACCATTCCCTAGGGAAGGGATTCTGAACTGTAAAAGAGGAGAGAAAGATGAGGGCAGACTCTTGCATACTTCTTTCCTGTTTCATTGTCTTTTATTATGGATACAGTGTCTCAAGCTCCTGTAACTGATTTCCCAGCATTAATAGGCAGTATCTAACCTGGACCTGTGTGCTAAAAATAAACCCCTTCTCCCATAAGTTGCTTTTGTCAGAGTATTTTATCACAGCAACAAAATGAAAATAAGACCTCAAAAGAGCAACTTTGTGCCCTAGAGTATTCATGGGAACCCAAATTTCATGAGTGACTTCAGCAAAAGTGCTTTGAGTGAAGGAGTTTCATAAGAAATCAATTAGCTCTGTGCACTTTAAATTCCATAGTGTTTCAGGAAAAGCTCTTGCCTATGGAAACATCTTTTAAAAATCTTTTCTTTGAGGAAGAATATTTATTATGTAAAGAAAATAAAGGGTTTGGAGTTTCTTTTGGACATCCTTTTTAAGTAGCTCCTAAGCAATATTATGGAATATTAATTTAAGATGTGTTATATTTGGTTATGCCGTGGAACATTTGTTTAATCATGCAAGATGTATTGCATTCTTTTATGTTGCATTTTTTTAACTCTTTGAAGCTTTGTTACTTTGCCCATCTAAAACATCTGATTGGTCTAATAAAGAGCTGAATGGCCAATAGCTAGGCAAGAGAGGCAGGGCTGGCAGACAGAGAGAATAAATAGGAGGAGAAATCTGGAAAGAAAGAAGCAAGGAGCAAGAAAAGAAGGGTCCGGCCACCCAGCCACATAGCCAGACATGGAATAAGAAGGAAAGAAAAGATATATAAGAATAGAGAAATGTGTAAAAGCCCAGAGGCAAAAGGTAGATGGGATAAGTTAAGAAAAACTGGATAGAAATTAGCCAAGCTAAGGCCAGGCATTTATATATAAGTAAGAATAAGAGTCCATATATGATTTGGGAGCTGGGTGGCAGCCCCCCCCCCAAGAGTAAGAGCAAAGAGTGAAAACAACCACCCACAAATGGAGGCCCAGGGAGAAAGGAATCTTAGTGAATCAGGATGGCATGTTGGATTGGAGAGGACCCAGGGCTCAAAATGAAAGGCTTTAGTTAAGGGAGAGACAGGAGAACAGTCGGCCGAGGCAGTGAAGGTGAGTGTTGGCTGAGGTGCTGGGTGCTGAGTCTAGGCGTCTTGTTAGAGACAGCAGTGAGGGGCCTTCACTGATATGCCAGGGACATAGGATAGAAGCAGAGAGGAATCACTAAGATCTTTCAGCAGAAATAAGATAAACACTTCTTATTTAGGGACATAAACATACTTAGAGTGTGTCCGATGAACAGGAGTGAAAAGAGAGTAGGGGTATCAGTTCTAAGGTGAGATGACCAGACTGGGTAGGGAAACATATCTCATTTTCTTCTGATATTTTCCATAATGCCCTAAAATGGGATTGTAATAGAGAGTTTATAATTATACACTTAGGAAGACTCTTTGTATAACTCTGGGTGATCTTGGACTCAGCAGGGACTCTATGATTTTAAAATAGCTTCACATGATTTTTGTCTTCACACATGTTGGAAAATAATCTGCCATTCTGTTTGAACAAATCTGAATTTGCATGTGAGTGTCAAAGAAATTAATTGCTTTGCACTAAGTGCAATCCTCTGCTCTTAAGTTTCCTCCTCATTAAAAATAATCTTATTTTAATAGTAAAATGAATGGACTTCACTGTTGGATTTCTCTAGATATTTATATAATGGATCAATCTATTAACCCTTTTACCTTTTCCTTTTTCTTTTCTACTCTCTCTCCTCTGACTCCCTTCCTTTATCCTTCTCTCATCTACTTTCATGTCATGTCTTCTTTTTTATTCTTCTTGCTTTTCTTCCTTCTCTTTATTTACCTATTGATATTTGTCTTTCTATGTTCTGCAATTTCACCCATTTCCCCCTGTAAATGACACATTTTTTTTATTCTTCTTTGTGGATGGATAATACTCCGTCGTGTATATATACCACATTACCCATTCATTTGTTGACAAACATGGAGGCCATTTTTAAACATACAAGGAAGACTATTCAAGTCTACTGAAAAAAACAAAACAAAACAAAATTCAGTTTGAACTCAACTCCCTTGAAGCAGAAGGTGAAAGGGTTCTTAGTGAGTGATATATACTACTAGAAAAGTACTGGGAAACTTGGGGTACACAGGAATGCTGGAAAGTAGGGTGTGTAAAGCACCATGAGTGAGTTCTGAGTTTGTAGATGTTTTTCTCAGTGACAGGGACACTTGCATTTGATAGTTATCCTTGTTCAAAGCTAGACTCCTGTTCGCTCATGTAGAATGGAAGAGAAGATGCTACTTCCTGATGATTACATTTCAAATGAATGGTTTCCAGGTCTTTGAGAAGGACAGTTCTGTTCTGAAATGACTGATACCGAAGGGCAAAGGACATGTTTCTAATTGCCAGGTTTTCATTTTTTTAAGCAAGTGCTCCATGGAAGGAAATTCCAGAAAGAAACCTGTCTAAAAGTTAGTCACGCTGCCATCTTGGTGAAGGGTAATGTATTGCCACCATGTCTACTACCACTGGTCACATTGTAGTCCCTGTTCTGTTTAAGATGGATTATCCAATAAAGAATGCAAAGGAAGAATATATGTTGGATAGAAAATTCAGCATCATTTCCTTAACTAAGACCCACTGATAGGTCTTCCATAGCCAACGAAGAGCTAATACCAAATGGCCCAAACCAACTGAACAGAGTTAACTCGGGGTTCCTTTGGAAGAAATAACCTGTGATCAGCCTGGTGACTGTTGAGAGATGAAGAAAGCAACCGAGATTGTCAAAGTCTCTTCTGTAGTAGAGCCTTTTCTTCTGGAACGCCACAGACCAGCCCTGCACCGTGAACATATGATCAGCATTGTTTGTGATCAGTCTCCCACATAGGTGCAAAGAGACGATGCACACATAACAACATCCTGATGCATTGCTGAAGTGGTTTTAATTAAATCACAGCCATTTTAGAAACCGATTGTTATAAAAAAAATCGATGACTAGCATTTAGCTGAAGTTGCATTAGAAATACATCAGAAAGCTTGAGCGGGGGCGTGGTCAGGATTTTTCTGTTGTGTGATAAAATAATCTGACAAAAGTAGTTTAGGGGAGAAAAGCTTTATTTTAGCTTATGGGTCCAGGTTACATAGAGTCTGTTCATCACTGTAGGGAGGTCGCAGTGGCAGGAGCTTGAGGGTCACATTACATACATAGTCGAAGATGAGACAGCAGTGACTGTATGCATGCTTGCTCTCATCTTGCTTTCTTTTCTCTTTCACGGCTCAGGATCTATTGCCTAGGGAGTAGTGCCACCCATAATGGATGGCTTCTGGCTTCAAATTAATAAAATCAAGATAATCCCCACAGACATGCCCTTAAGCCAATTGGATCTAGCAGAAGCCATGAGAATGGATATAAGCTTTACAGTTACTAGGGATGTATGGCCTTTGCATATCTTACTTCCCACCCCCCACCCCAAGAGAATAAGCATGAAGGGAAAAGAATGAATAATTCATTCTTCCTAAACAAGAGGGTTGGTCTTCAGTGTTGTCTGCTCCAGAGCCATCCACGATACTGAGGGTGGTAAAAAGTACGAGCGATTTCTCATCGGGGCTCATCGGGGCACCTGGAAAGACATCATTAGAATGTTTGTGGGGAGTAAGATGCAGGCGGTTAAGAGGGACCGGGGAGAAGGAACAGGGCTTTCTCGTGTAGTCTGGCTTTGAATGTAAAGACAGCTTGGAAGATCAAAAGAAAATCCTAAAATGAAACACGGACGTGTATGATACTGATGTTTCATTTCTTTCCCATTGCCTTTTTAGTGGCCCAAATGAGCGAACCGTCCGATAAGAACAGCTCCACTCAAGAAGAATCCACAAATCCAATGTTTCCAGAGAAAAGCAGTCAGATTGGACAAAAGCAACTGGTATAGCATGCAGGTTTCATGATTCCGGGTTGTTGGTTGAGCCTCTAGCGTGGGGCGTCTGAGATGGCTGTGGCCGTGACGGCAGGTCAGATGTCAGCACCTCATGAGAAAACTTTGCTCTTCAGCAGTTGACATTGTCTGGCGAATTTCCTCTTTGCTTTGTGTTCCTTACTTTTAGCCTAGTGATCCGTGTAATGAAGTCTTGTCCTCACAATGGAATATTTGAAAAGAATCTAGTCAGTAAAGCGAGATATCCACGGGAGTCTGCTTGAGGGTTATTAGGGAATTTATTAGGGTATAAATTGAGGAAATACACTCACGAATACAGAACCGAGTAAACAGCTGAAGTCGTCCTCTGTTCTGACCGGGAGCGAATCCACCTGGCTGTCGGCTCATGCCAGGAAGCAGGAACCAGGAACCAGGGAGAAGGGTCTCATGACCCCTCTCCCTTTCCTCCTAAGAGGTCACGTAGGACAGTAGGACAGCAAGAAGCACCGCCTCCTTCGGGCCCTATAACCCAAGGTCATGGGCAGAGCAAATACCACTATAAGTCAGGTCTTTTATTTAGTTAACACATTTGCATTTTGTTCTTAACCCTGTCATAGCTCTAAATGCGTTATGTGTATCACCTCACCCAAGTCTTGTCACAAGACAGTAATAGCCTTATTTTACAATAGCACCTCACCCAAGTCTTGTCACAAGACAGTAATGGCCTTATTTTACAAAAACGAGCCGCTAAGGCTTAGAGAAGCAAGAACTTGTTCAGTTTACACAGTTGACGATGGGCAGGGCCAAGACTCGAACAGCAGCCAGCCGGCTCATCTGCTGTGTTTGTTCCTGGCTTCTTGCTATGTAACTTCTGGCAGGACTAGAGAGTGCTGGGTTTATGGCTTGCATAGCTACACCCAAGTGTAGAGCTGTTTCATAGGGTATGTCTGTAAAACAAACCAGTGTACCCCCATCAAGATGACACTTTGAGGAAATGTTTCTAATATCCGAGGTAGATACCTGGAGTACTATTAAGCTAGCTAAGCTGCGAAAGGCCTATCTGTTACATTGAAAGTGTCCTCTTGGTTTTTTTAGGAATTGCATGTCCAGTGGACTTTGGCCAGTGTGCTTTTGGGTTACCCAGGTTATTTTCTCCTGAACTTCTTCAGAAGAATGTTTCTTTTCCTGTGACATGTGTTACATGCTTAGAACATGTCCTCACACTGGCTAGAGCACACACACACACTTGTAACCTCAGCCCTTGAGAGGCTGAAGCAGGAGGATTGCCACAAGTTCAAGGCCAGCCCGGGTTCCATAGTGAGTTCTAGGCTGGCCTACTGTCGAGTGGGACTGGTCTCAAAGAAACAAGCAATGATAGCAATAACTAAGAGTCACCTTTTTATTTTTGTGAATATGTGAGTGTGAATGTGTGTGTGTGTGTGTGTGTGTGTGTGTGTGTGTGTGTGTGTGTGTACCTGGTGCCTGCAAAAGCCAGAGGAGGCTCTTGGGACCCTTGGAACTGGAGTTACAGATGACTGTGAGCCGCCATGTAGGTGCTGGGAGTCGAACTCCATCGTCTGCAAGAGCAGCAAGCGCTCTTAACCACTGTGCTGTCTTTCCAGTCTCACGTCATCATGTCTTGGTTGAAGGGTCTTGTTTCTTGTCTTCACAATCAGGCCCCGTTTTATTTCTGAATACAAAAGTTTCCCCAACAAAGACTTTTGGAAGTTTTCCCTAACATCCAGAAAGTAGTCCTAGCAAGATTTTTCTTGCTCAAATCTGGCTTTGATTGAGTGGCACTGTCTATGTTGAAGTGGCACTGTCTATGTGGAAGCCTGAGGGCATGTGCAGCCCAGGACAGGCAATGGTTTTGAGACCCATTCCAGAAGCTGGAGCTGGCCAAGGAGGAGGATTTGTGCCTCGGCTTCTCACGGCTTTGACATTGTATATGAGCTTCTTCTGTGATGGCTGAGGGAGGATCATGACTGCTGTGTCCTTATGCCCAGGAAAAAGCCAGTTCTGGTGTTTGTCCCCATCAGGTTTGAAAGGCTGGCAGGTGTTTTGCAGGTATAAACAAGTCTACTGTTCTCTCTTGCTTCCTTCCACATTTTCATCATCTGCACTTTATACCCTGTATTTAGAAAGAATGGCCTAATTTGAGAATGTATCGCCTCTAGAAACTTAATCAGATTAAACTGTTGGTTTTTCCTTATGAATCAAACACATTTCCACGCTCTTTTGATAAGAGCTACAGGCAGTCCATTTTTGAAAGAATGAAAAATGAATGAAACTACTTAAATATTTTCTTCATTTCACAGCAGCAGATAGAACGGCAGTTGAAATGCTTGGCATTTCAAAACCCTGGACCACAGGTGGCGGATTTTAACCCTGAAACAAGGCAGCAGAAAAAAAAAGCACGGATGTCGAAAATGAACGAATATTTTTCTGGGAAGCACAAGTAAGGTCATGACCTATTTGATTTATGGGGTTAAAAATTGCATGTGTTCTCCTTGATTTTAAAGCAAAGTACTTGAAAGTTACATCTTGTTGTGAGTTCAAAAATCTCTTCTGTAGTACACTTAAGACTCCATATGTCTGGATGTTAGCATCTTTAAGAAATAGGCAATGTTGTTGAGAGCAAGATGACTTGTGCCTAGAGTGCCAGCACTTGGATGCAGAGGCAGAAAGATTCCAAGTTCAAAGTCAGCTTGTTGCTTTGGGAAACTGTGTATATGTGTTTGGGTTGGGGGGTGGGCGGAAATCTAAGTCTCACATTAAAGATCACCTTTTTTTTTTTTTAAGGGCCTTGTACTAAAAAAATACCTTTAGTAGGAAAGTTGACTAAATATAACAATGAAGTATCATTAAAAGAAAAAATAATGTAACCATAGGGATAGATTCAAAATATATCACTAAATATAAGGACTGTTAATACATTGGAATATACCTGAAGTTGTAACTCTTCAGTGATGGAACACTTGCCTAGCATGCGCAAGGCCCTAGCTTCCAACTCCAGCATGATAAGGGAAAAAAATATGTTCCCCTGTAGGGAACCGGAGGGATGGCTCAGCAGTGAGGAACACTTCCTGTTCTTCCAGAGCACCTGAGCTGGTACTTAGCACCCACCTTGGGCAGCTCACAGCTGCCTGCAAATCCAGCTGTAGGGACTCTGACCCCATTTCTGGTTTTGCGGGGAGGGGATCTCTACACAGATGGCACTCACACATCCACATAAATTTTTAAATGGTTTATATGAAACAGAAGGAGTGAAAACTGAGCATACACATTTGAAAATTTGATGTGTAGGAATGATGGTGTTTATTATTTTTTCATTTTTTCCCTCTTATTGAAAATAGATTCTCTTCTCATATAATATATCCTGATTATAGTTTCCTCTCATTTTTATGTATAAAATATGGTATGATTTATGCTGATCTTATAAAATTGCTTTTAAAATAAAATTTCAGTGAATTCTCATTAAGGAAAAGTGACATTACAACAAAATTATTTTATAATTTCTCTCTCTCACACAAATGATTTATATGTATTATTTTTAATTAAGTGTGTGAGTGCAGGTGCCCACAGAGCCCAGAGGTATCAGATCCCCTGACACTATATATAGTTACAGGTAGTAGTGAACTACCCTAGGTGCATGCTGGGAATTGAACTCCAGTCCCGTGGAAGAACAGTATATGTTCTTAATTAACCACTGAGCTATCTCTCCAGCCCCATATATTGAATAATTTAAAAAATCATGTATACATATTAAACAAACCATAAACAAAATGTTGATAAATTAAAATATATTTTAAAAATATGTTAATTAGAAGGCATTCCAGCTAATGTGTGATCACGAGGCAGTTCCTCACCCTTTCTTACTTTTCTAGGAAAGGGGGAAAGGAAGACACTGAATTACTTCAACTGAACAGGAGGAGAGGAGGTATTAGGCTTGGGGACAAAGGATGCAGAGGTACCCACTGTTGTAGGCAAAGTTTTCCTATCTTGAAGTCGTTCTCAAATAAACACACCGGGGCTTACATTAATTACAAATGCTTGGCCAGTATGTCAGGCTTATTACTAACTAGCTCTTACAATTTAAGTTAACCCATATTCCTTATTTATGCTCTACCACGTGGCGGTACCTTTATTAACATGGCACGTTCATCTCCTGCTCCGTCAGTGTCTGGCTGATGACTCCTCTGACTCTATTTTTCCTCTTACCGGAGTCTTCTGTATCTGGCTGTCCCATCTATACTTCTTGCCTGGCTTCCAGCCTGTCAGCTTTTTATCAACTGATGAGAGTAGTACATAGTCACAGTGTACAGAAGGATTATTCCACAGCCCACTGTGATCGCATGAGTGAAATGCCAGCCATTGGAGCTCATGGTGGTAAGATATATAAGCTACTCCCAAGGCTTTCAAGCAGATCTGTTTTGAAGGATATATTGAAAGTGGTTTGGTTTTGAGTGGGTGGTAAAATTCCTATAAAAGTCTTTCACTGCAGGCATGCTGCAGAGGTGGACAGAGAAAGTGTGGGGACCTAAGGTCTGAAGTGCTGCCCTCGGGCACTGAGCATTTTGCCTTCCCCGGGTCCTTACAATGCAGACTGGTGCCACCTCAGTTATTTACATTTTCTGTCCACAGTGGGGGGGGGGGGGATAGTCATAAAGAAACAGAAGAAAAGGCACCTGGAACCTTTGCCAATAGCTTCTTTTTCCCTCCCTTTAATGATTATGGTGTAGTAACTGATAGTCCTCATCTTGAGTCATTAATAAATGTAGTAGTTTTTGCTAGAGTACTTTTCAGAGAGAAAAAGATTATAAAATTAGTAGAAAAATGTAGAGGGCGTGAAGTCCTTGCGCTCACAGATAAGCACTAGGGAAAGCAGGATTGTCTCTTTGATGGAAGGCATGTATGCCTGTTTTCCACTCAGAAGGCTGAGAATGGGTGTGGTTAATAGCCTGGAGACCTCTGCACTCTCTGTATGGCCAGGTGTGGCCTGGCCATATGTAAGGTGTGAGGAGACAGACCCTTACAAACAGGACTGTGAGGTGGTTTATAGCCTAGTAATCTTTGCACTATCTCTATGACAGAGAACATACCAGATCCTCCCTAGGCCCTTAATATAACACATGTAGTCTATCTATAGAACCCATCTTCATGGAAGAGGTGACATGTACTTTGAAAAGAGTTCCAATGTAATTAATTATGCCTTAAACTGTATTGTGCACATGGGATTATGTTACACCAGGAAACTTTTTTCCAAATTGTACTGTCCTTAAATATGCCTAAAATAAACTGCCTGGTGTCAAACTCTAGAAGTTTGAACCAACACTGGCTACAGATTATTGAATCAGACTTTCTTCTTGCCTCACACAGATCAACACTATACTGGCCATGGTGTCTACAGAGGCCCCCACAGAAAAATGCCATCAATATGTTATTTTAAAGGAAATAAAAAAACCTTTGTATCAGGAAGCTTTGGTTAGCTATTCCATTGTTCTTAGATGGATGATTATATGCCCCTGAAATGCTGGACAACTGTAACACAAATTCCTAAATGGTCTTAGTAAAAAACCCAGAGCCAGATATTGGGGTAAATGCTAAAAGATCAGAGAGACAAAGCAATAAGCTACCTCTTACCTCTAGGACTCCTCAGCCTGAAAAGGCCTCAGCTGATAGGCCTCTAGCCAAATGAGCTTCCTCATCCGAAAAGCCTTCTAGTTCCTGTCTCCTCACACCTTACATATCTTTCTCTACCCAGCCATCACTTCCTGGGATTAAAAGCCTGTGTGCTTCCCAGTACTGGGATTAAAGGTGTGTGCCACCACTGCCTGGCTGTTTTCTCTCCTAGACCGAATCAATCTCGTGTAGTCCAGGGTGGCTTTGAACTCACAGAGATCCAGACAGATCTCTGCCTCCCGAGTGCTAGGATTAAAGGTGTGTGCCACCACTGCCTGGCTGCTATGTTCAATCTAGTGGCTTATTCTGTCTTCTGATCTTCGGGCAGATTTTATTAGGGAACACAGTATATCACCACAGACACTGAAGTTGCTCTCAGCAACAAGCCTGGCTGCACATACTGGCTGGCTGGCCAAGTCATCACTGCCGTTCAGTATGGGGGGGTTGGGGGGGGGGGGTCTGTTTCTGGTAATCTCCAGGATGCTGTTCCCTGAGAGTCAAAGGGCCATGCACGTGATGGAGCTGTGCAGGAGTCCCTTCACCACAGTGAGGACAGCAGGGCTGTCGCATGTCACTTTTTTCTCTTTGCAGAGTTATGAGGAAGTACGACAAAAGCGGCAGGTTACTCTGTAACGACATGGACCTGTGTGACTGCCTGGAGAAGAACTGCCTGGGCTGCTTCTACCCTTGTCCCAAGTGCAACTCCAACAAGTGCGGGCCTGAGTGTCGATGCAACCGGCGATGGGTTTATGACGCCATCGTCACCGAGTCTGGAGAGGTCATCAGCACCTTGCCGTTTAGTGTTCCTGACTAGGAGACATTACACACAGACGCTTTCTAGACACACACTCTCTAGACACTCTCTCACTTTCTTCTCTCTCTCTGTATGTGTGTGTATGTGTGTGTTTTGAGACAGGGTCCTATTCTGTCCCTCACACTGGCTTTGAACTTATACCAGCCTTTCTGTCTTAGCTTCTCAAGTTCTGGCTCCCATTTTTTGATTTTTATTGTATACATACATACATACATGTATAGTCAGGTCATTTGTGTATATATGTACATATACGTATACACACACATACACATACATACATACATGCATACATACATACATACATACATACATACAAACCTCTTCTGTTTGGATAAGTTTTAGTGTTTGGATAAAATATTCTCCCATGGTATAGGTCAGTATAGAATGGACAATAATTGTGTAGACTTATATTCCCTCCCAGGCTCCTCAACTCATGACCGAGGGCTGCAGGAGTGGATGGTCAGTCCTGCTCATTAGCACCAGCCTTAAGCCTGCCTTGAAGTCACACCTCCCCCTTCTCAGGGTGTCTGGTTCAGAACACCACAGTTTTAAGATCTGCAGAACACTGTATCTAAAAACTGTTACCTAGAACACACAACCATAACTTCGTAATATGTTTTTCTTAGAATGTCATACATAACTAAGAAAAGCAATGTTGTGCCTTTGTACTGCATAGCTTTAGTCTTATTTTTTATTGTTTACATTTTACTGTTAATCTTAAATTTGGTAATGATATTTCTATTATCAAACATTTGTATTTTACTGAGTTATATATTATTTAATAAATTGAGAAGTGAAGGCTTGAATATGCTGAAAGTCAGTGATTTACACATTTCCTTACAGGATCAGCATTTCAGGATCTTTTTTAAAAAAGAAAGTTAGCCTTAATTAATATGCAGAGTGGCTTGTATGCTTGCTAGTTGAATGCATGGATGAGCAGCTAACCAAAAACATGATGTAGTTGTCTCAGATAAGCTGCAGGAGATGTCTGGAAGGTTGAATTCAGCCTTCTTTAAGATTTATTATTTATTGTCTTTATTTTTCTCTTTCTCCCTTCCTTCCTCTCTCTCCCGTGTGTGTGTGTGTGTGTGTGTGTGTGTGTGTGTGTGTGTGTGTGTATGTGTGTGTGTCTGTGTGTAAGTTCATATACATGAGTGCAGGTGCCTACAGAGGCCAGAGACATTGGCTTCCCTGGAGCTGGGGTTACTGGCAGTTTTGAACCACTTGAAATTGGTACTGGGAATGAAACCCAAGTCCTTCATGAGAGCAGCATGTGCTCTAAATGTCTGAGCCATCTCTCTAGCACTGAACTTTCCCCCTTCTTGTTAAAGTCAGAGTTTTCTCTTATGTTCATTGTCCAGAGGGCCCTTACATCCTCAGTTATTAAGATGTGTGATATGACTCAAGAATTCACATTTGAAACAAATTCCCAGGTGATGATGACGCCACTGGCCTGGGGACCATGTATGAAAACCACTTCCCTAAGTTAGATACATAATGGAAGGACGTGCTTAAACAGTGGGACTTAGTTCTATTTTAAACCAAGAAGAATATCTTGTTCTGAGTAAATGCGAAGTATTGAAAGCTAGGTTTTCAAGGTTTCTTTCCCCATCCATAAGCCATTAAAAAATACTTATTTCTGTACAATTTTCACATGGTAGAAACTCTGACAGTTCTGGACTTGTTACTTGAGAATACATTTTGATATAAAAATACCTAAGATGTTGTGGTGGGCATGGAACTCCTGTCCACATAACAAAAGAATTTAGATCCTTCTGCACTGTTTCCCACAGAGCTCACTGGCTTTTCTGGACTCCATTTACTTTTGTGGCTGCATATCAAACCCAGGGCTTTGTGCATGCTAAGTAAGGGTTCATCATTGAGCTACACCCAAAACCTTCAAGTCACCTCTATGGAGCAGCTGGTACTGGGAGCCAAACATTAAGAGTCCCTAGTTCATGACCTTTCACTATCACAGCCCTTGGAGAAAAGTAGAAAGTGAAATCACCCAAGTCACATCTTTTGAAAGTTCACTGGGTATGCATAGCCCTGAGGGCAGCAAAAATGATGGAGGACCTTTTCATTTGATGTATTTTTTTTTCATTTTGAGAATGATGATGATTTTCTAAATAATGGGCCAAATGTACTACTTTATGACTTCCTATCTTTGAATCCTGTAATGTTTCAGCTCATGGGAATGGTGGATGGATCAAGCAATACTGAGAAAAGGTTGATCTGTGCCAGAAATTGGGCTAGATGCCGGAGACAGAGCACCATCCCAAATCTACCCTCCCCTTACCTTCATGGAGTTTGTGGACTTAGGCCGTTTTCATTTTTGGTTCTTTGCATTCTGCTTTTATACCTGGGGAGATGTAGCCCCAGTGAATTAAATTGGCCCCAGTGAGAACACACTGAAGAGCTGTCAACCCTGATATTTGTTAGAGACAGAATTTTATACAGCTCAGGCAGGCCTAGAATTCCCTCTGAGGTTCTTCTGCCCCCACTTCCTGAGTGCTGGTATTAAAAAGTGTGTGTCACTATGCATGTCTGGGGATTGACCTCCAGGCTCCGTGCATGCTTGAAAGCCCCCTACCAACTACACTGTATCCCCAGCCCAACCCTGATTTTAACACCAGAAGCTTTCCTTCCCTGATAAAACAAAGTCCAAAATTGGCTAGTTCTTAAAATGCATTCAGGTACCTTTAATAACATCCATTCCTTAGCCTCCTCCAGTCCTCCAAAATCTGAACTTCCAGAACTTAGGCTTAGGCATCTGTTTCTTCAGCCTGGCTTCCTTGTTGAACTCATGGTGAGTGTGAGAAATCCTGCTGATGCCACAAGTCACCCATCTTCATACTAAAAACAAAGGGGCACTAATCTCTCTCTTCTATTTTCTCTTGTCATTCACTCTTACGCAACAAGGTAATTTGGCTTTAAATGATCAGTCTTGGTAAGTAAGTGTATTGGCAAGTTATGCTCACAGCTTTCCCAGTAAATCTAAAAATAAAGAAAAAGAGCAATAATTACTAAGCAGACATTACCTGCTACTTACATGAGGCCTAGTAAAACATGATGCAATTTGAGTTTAGAAATCAGGTTTGTCAAATACAATTTTAGAAATCGGGTTTATGAAATATGATTTAAGAAATCAGGTTTATCTTGTTCATCGTGATCGAATGCCAACTGAATGGCTTTTTGAAAAGCCTTCTTCTGCTCTAAATGATTACTGCAAAAATAAATGTATGTGACCTGTCGGAATCTCATTTTGCAAGTATCTAATTTTTATCACAGAGTGACAAAAGCTCATTAGCTACTTGATATGAATTCAGATTAACAGGGAATTCAGTTGCATGGTCTGATTGCATTAACCAGGGAAATTGTATCCTTGGTATAATGGGGTTTTTCTCTTTCTGCTTGGCTATCATTCTATGCTGATGGTGTGTCTCATGAATATGTATAGGGATTGTAAGGAAAGAGAATTCATGCAGGCCATTTGAATATAAACTGGTACATGCTGAAGGATTTAGACAAGGCATCCTGAGCACATTTATGCAAAGATTTTGAACTGGAATGCTGTGCCACACCGATTTGCATGACAACTTTGTGGGACTCTAATTTGTAGGAATGAAAGAATGTCCACGTGGTGTCAAATATGACCTGCTGTGCCTCCCTTCCAACCCCAGCACCAATACAACCTTGGGATGCTGCTGACAGAGGCATCATTGAACTTTTCCATTTACAGGTCTTTTTGCTTTCCTGGAAAGGAAACAGTGCCAACTTAGATATTTAGTGTTTCTGTAGTGTCTTAGAAACATTTACACATCTATTTGAGCAAGTCTTCATTGTTGGGCTGTTCACCATTTGCTACTTAAGTTCAGGAGTTCCCTTTGTACAGACTACAGTGGCAGTGATGCTTCCCGGGGTGAATGGCAGGGTAGACCTGCAAGCAGATTCCTTCAATTGTCAGGCAGTGACTTGACACTTGCCAGGCGGCCCCTGCTTCTGATTAGCTCATATTCCTGAGTAACACAATTTATAAATCTTCATAACTCTTTTCCCATCCAGTTTCTTTTTCCTTCCTGCTCTGTAGTGTTTGTAACAGCAAATGATACTTGTGAGATTATTTAGGACCAAGTTCTACATGTTCTAACTTAAGTAAGTAGCCTTCATCCTTTTTTCCCCCACAAATTTATAGTTTGATCTAGAAAATTCTCTTCAGCGTCTCAGATTTCCTAAAACTCTGTTTCCCTGGGAGAAGGAAGGGAAAAGACTCATCACCCTTGTGTTGGACAAGCAACATACTCTTCTCTACTATCACACTTGGTTTGACAAAAAAAAAATAGTGATTACATTTTGCAGTGGTTTTATTTTTCATGAGTATGTGTGCATGTACATTGGTGCAGGTATACATGTACACATGTCTGCCTGCATGTGGAAGCTAGAGGTCAGGCTCAGCTATCATTCCTCAGGAGTTATCCACCCTGTTTTTGTGAGAGTCTCTCACTGGGACCTTGGGCTTGTTGGTTAGATTTAGGTGGCTGGCCAACAAATCTCAGATATCTGCCTGTTGTAGCTAGAGTTTTCCTGCCTGGCCCACAGTCAGGGCAAATCTCTCTCACCTGCCAGTCCCACAGCCACTCAGACCTGACCAAGTAAACACAGAGACTTATATTGGTTACAAACTGTACGGCCGTGGCAGGCTTCTTACTAACTGTTTTTATAGCTTAAATTAATCCATTTCTATAAATCTATACCTTGCCACACGGCTCGTGGCTTACCGGCATCTTCACATGCTGTTTGTCATTGTGGCGGCTGGCAGTGTCTCTCTGACTCAGCCTTCCACTTCCCAGCTTTATTCTCCTCCTTGTCCCGCCTACACTTCCTGCCTAGCCAATGGCCAATCAGTGTTTTATTTATTGACTAATCAGCAACACATTTGCCATACAGAACATCCCACAGCAGCCTGTCTTGATTGTTTTGGCCTCCCCAGTAGGTTACAGAAGTGCACCATCATGCCTTAAACTTAAAATTAGGTAGAGTGAATCTCATTTTGTTTTCCTCTTTAAAAGTTGTTTTTTTTGGGGGGGGGGCGGGCTGGGTGTGGTGATATATACATCTTTAGGGGAAATGGAGGCAATTGGATTTCTTTTGAGTTCCAGACCAGCCAGGACTACATAGTGAGACCACATTTTTGTTATTGTTGTTTTGGGTTTTTTGTTTTATGTTCTATTACAAGTCACTTGTCTTTCCACATACATTTTACAATATGAAAGAGTTCAGCCAGATAGAGTATTAAGTCTTCAAATCTTTATTGCTGGGGATTTATGAATGTAGTATACTTTTCATTTACTGAAAATGTCCTCTGTTTCCCTGATCATCACTTTGTAGTTTGGGGCAAACAAAATGTTGGTGTGCGCTGTTAGGTTTACAACCATGTGTTTTGCTTTTCTGGGCAGCTATACGTGAGATAGTGTGGTAATCTATTGTGTACCCCAATAAAGCTTGCCTGGGGATCAAAAGACAGAGCCAGCCACTGTATTAAACACAGAGGCCAGGCAGTGGTAGCACACGCCTTTAATCCTAGCATTCAGGAGACAGAGATCCATCCATCTCTGAGTTCAAGGCCACACTGGGAACAGAGCCAGGCATGGTGGCACATGTCTTTAATACCAGCACTAGGAAAGAAGGAAGATGGCAGGGCACAGAAAGGTATGTATGTAAGACTTGAGTAAACAGGAAGTATCTCTCTTGAGGCTGAGGATTTCATAGAGGTAAGAACGTGGCTGGCTTGTTCTGTTTCTCTGGTCTTTCAGCTTTCACCCCAATATCTGGCTCTGGGTTTTTTACTACTACTACTACTACTACTATTATTATTATTATTATTATTATTATTATTATTATTATTATAAGACCTTTTAAGATTTGTGTTACAAGACAGTATTTTAAATAATAGTATTCACTGCAGGCATGGACATAAAACCAATTTTAGGTGTATTTGTCATATATCCTACAAATTTCTCTAGCTTATTAGTTGTAGAAGGTTCTTTTGTGGGTTTCTGTAATGTTTTCTGTAGTGGGAATCTGTCGTGTGCAAACAGGGACAACTGTTTCTTCCTTTCTAATGCATGCATCTTTGCATTCATTTTTTTCATTAAGGATCTGTCCAGATGTCCAGGTCACCATGCTGGATCACAGGGTGGGAAGCAGATCACCTTTCCTGGACTTGATCTCCAGAGAATGCAGCCAGTCTTTCATAACAAAATCTAATCATTCATGTGGGGCAGGATTGCTGGAGACACTGTCTGGATTTACTCTTCTTTTCTGGAGGGTTTCTTTGCTTCAGGTAGAATTTAGAATATCACTTCTTTCCTTTCCCATTTAGGACATGTTTTCTCACTTCCCCCTGGGTTCTGTAGTTTCTGGAGAGAAAATACCTGCCGTTTGATTTGCTCCTCTTTCCACTAGTAATGTCTGGTTTCTCTCCAGGTGTTTAAGATGTCTTGGTATGCATCTGTCCTGTTGAAAAACCTTGGCACAGTGTGACCATGGTAGAAAGTCCTCACTTTCCTCCTCAGCTGGATTGGGAGAGAGGACAGTATTTTCCTATAGCCCTTGGCTAGAATTCAGGGGCTGGGGCCCAGAAGTGTTCTGTCTTGTAGGGCTAGCTGCTCCTTTCTTGGCCTTTTGGCTGCAGAAGCCATGCTGCTGAGGGCCTTTCGTGAGTGCTTGGCATTTCTGGGTTGCTGGCATCTCCATTTGTCGGTCTTCAAATACCCAGGAATGTGTGCAGTAAAAACAACAAATATCAACCAAAAACCCCAGAGTACTTCCTTCTGTGCATCTGCATGTTCACGTTCCCGGCCAGCTGCCCGCTCTCCATCTCTGACTTAGGTTGTTTCTAGCATCCACTGTGATTAGCTGGACTTGATGAGAGGAGTAGGAAAAAGCAACTCTACCAGATCTTTCTGGAAATGTCTTTGATGTCATGAAAGGGGCCGGGGTTACTTTCTCTCTCTTCTCTAGAAGGCTTTGTTTCAGATAAAGAATTTCATCCTTAAATGAGGTTTGTTGAGACTTACCAGTAAAGCCATTTAGCTCACAGGGCTTCTCTCTCCTCCTCTTCTGTTTCCCCTTTCCTCCCCTCCCCTCTTCTCTCTCTCTCCTCTCCTCTGTGATCCTGTCTTCTCTCTCATTTCCTCTCTCTCTTCCCTTTCTTCCCTCTCCTTTCTTCTTCTCATCTCCCCATACCCCTCTTCCCCTGCATGGACGTGGAAGGGGCTCATAAAGTCTCATCCCTAGCTCGGGAGCTGTTGTTGGTAATTGATGGCTGCTGGAGGAGGAAGAGAGTTAGTTTTATATAGGAATAGTTGAAATAATATGTTCACTTTAAAAATAATCACATTCTACTTTTCTTTTTCTTATGTAAATTTTGGACAATTCTATTTTCTAGGAATTACACATTTTATCTGAGTTTTCCAATATATAAACAAAGTTGTACAAAACATATTCTTCTTCTTTTTCTTAATGACTGTTTCCTGGAATTTTAATTAAATTATTGACTGGATAGTATGGACCAGGCTCCCTCAGTAAATTTTTTCCTCCCTAGGCTAGTCAGGGTTGGATTCATTGAAATAAGAGACACTATTTACCCTGCCCATAAAACCAACAGACACTTATAGGTAGTTGTATCAAATTCATTTTCATCTAATTTCTACAACTTGCTCCTGAGATAAACCTACAACCAAGATGAAGAGGCAGAAGGCCCTTCTGTGTCCTTCCAACACATCTGTAACCAGGGTGTTTCCTGAATTGGAAATGAAAAAGGTTCTCAGTCCATGACTATTTTCGTGTAAAATATAATAGAATTTGCATTGCTTTGGGGTAGTTTCTGATAACCAACTACAAAGAAGAGAGAGAGAGTAAGAAAGAGAAAGGGAGATTTTTTTTTTTATTTTATGGAATTGGTTCAGATTGAATCCTCTTTTACCTGTAAATTTGTTCATACAGTAATCAGCAGCAGAGTGGCATTCAACAATACAATTTACATGACTTCTAGTATAGATTCTAGAAGAAGCAGGGGCCTTCTCATTTTTTAATTTTTAATAATCCCCTTAAAACTATAAAGCAAAAAGGGAAAAAACAAAACAAAACAAAAAACCAACCAGAAAACACACACACATGGTTTTACCTCCCTCTGCTGGCCATTTATATGTACTTCAGTTTTATACAAGACAAAACTAAGACAACTGTTAATCAAATCAAATTGTTTTTTCTTTTCTTCTCCCACCACCATGAAATAGTTATTTTATTTAAGTGTTCTGTTTGAGAGTTTCATGCATGTCTATAATGATGTGTTTTGATCAAATCCTCTCCCTTCTAACTCCTCCCCTGTCCCTGTCACCACTCTTCCCTCCCAACTTTACGTGCTCTCCCCAAACCCCACTGAGTCCACTTTGGGCTGCCAGTAAGTGCGTGACTGTCGGACCATCCATTGGAACGTGGGCAGCCTATTGGGTCGAGTTCCTGAAGAAGACTGCCACTTGCTGTGTGATATCTTGTTTGTGTTCTGACAAATAAAGCTTGCCTGGAGATCAGAGGGCAGAGCTAGCCACTCGTTAACCATAGAAGCCAGGCAGTGGTGGCACACACCTGTAATCCCAGCACTTGGGAGGAGGAAGCAGGAAGTTCAGGAGTTCAAGGCCACCCTGGGCTACATGAGATTGATCCAGTCTAAAAGAGAAACAGAGCTGCTGGTGGTGCCTCACACCTTTAATCCCAGCTCTAGGGGGTGGAGACAGGAATATAAGGCAGGTAGAGACATCCTATTATGCAGCCTTGCAGGAGAAAACAAGCTTGGACTCTCTGACCTTGAGTCAAGATGAAAACAAGCTGCAACCTGGGGTCTCTGTGGGACCCCACAGCCCTGCATGTTAAATCTTGGGTTAAGTGTATGTATCATGTACCAGCATGGTATTCTTAGGCATTCTGAGGTCTTTGGGGGAAGTCTAAGGATAGACATGATGGTTTTTGGACAACTGGATATTGCTGAAACACAATCCTACGTATGACAAACCCTCTTGGGTTTATCCAGGGAAACACCTGACTAGGTGGTTTCGATAAGAGGGAGTATGAACTGGTTGGACTGTGTACTCTTGAGGGCTTGGTCTCTTTCCTCAGTTGCTATTAACATTGTGTGAGATTATGGGAACCATTGGGAGAATGTATCACAGAGAAGACACTGCAAGGCTAGAAGACAAGGGGCCAGGCACGTCACACTTGATCAGCGAGGAGGCTGGGCAGCCCTGAAAATCCTGTGTCGTGGCTCATGGTTCTCATGAGGCACGTTAAGTCCCTGCTGCCTGTTTGTCTTGTTGGAAACACCACTTAACTTTAGTAGTGTGCTGTGCTGGCTCTGATCCCGAAAGAACATAACTGAACCCACCTTGTCAATTTACTAATCTAAGCAAACAGTGAAGAGAAAGCCTTTTAAAAGTCCTCTGTAAATAAAATATGGGCGGCTATATTGAGGATATGTGTTTGGATTCTTTTCAAATGCAGTAGTATTAATAATTTACTTCAGATTTTCCTTTAACACAAAAACTCTTAAGTAAATTTTGAAAACATTTAATGAAACCTTGTAAAGTATCCTAAGGATGACGTCATGAGTCTGGGGAGAAGGCTCGGTTACTAAGAGAGCTGGGATCTGATTCCAGCACCCATGGCAGATAGCTCGTAACCTCTGATAACTCCAGCTGAAAGAGGAGCTGAAGCCTCTGACTTCTGTGGACACCTCCACTCACCTACACATGTTCATACACAGACACACAGACACACACACACACACGCACACGCACACGCACACGCACACGTATACATATGTACAGACCTACAGACAGACTCATCTACAGACACACAGACACATCTGCAGACATATGCACAGACACATCCACAGACATGTCCACAGACATGCACAGACACAGAGAGACACATCTACATACACACAGACACATCCACAGACACACATGACACACATACACATACACATACATGGATACACACACATACACAGACACATACAGATACACACACAGAGATACAGATACACACATATACACACATACACAAACATACATACACACATACACACACATACATATGCACAGACATAGGCAGACACATCCACAGACACATATGACACAAACACACATCCACAGACACACATCCACACAGACACACACATACATATGCACAGACATAGGCAGATACATTCACAGACACACAGAAAGACACCCAGACACACACACTCAGACATATACACATATGCAGACACTCAGACACATACACACAGATACAATCACGTACACATTCATATATACACACACACATATTCACACACAGACATGTACACATACACAAACTCATGGACACATAATTGAAAATAATAAAAATAAATCATTTTTTAAAGTGACTTTAGGTTCCCACTTCTCCAGAAAGGATTGTAGAGAGGCACTTTGTCTTCCACAATGGCTTGGAAACACCACTGATGGATAAATGGACAGGGACCATAATCTCACACAACGTCAATAGTCTTTAATAGATATGTTACATACTTTCATGTTTAGGGAAAAGTGAAGTCTACATATAACCAATTCCCCTTGTTTTCACTATTTTTGAATGATAGCTTTACCGTTAATAACTCACTACTGGAAATTCAAGTGATGGAGAAATTACAGATCATCTCATCATAGAGAATAAACACCCTGAACATTAGTCAGACCCCATTCTCGAGATGACCGCGGATATCTGTATCTAAACCTCAGTCAAGGTACTGTGTGGAACACATGGAACACATGGAACGTGAGTTTAAAATCCTGTCTGTTCTGTTTCTTAGTCTCTAACAGAGCAGGAGGTGCTGAATTTTGTTGTTTTCCGGCTTCTTTGGCTATGTTCTTCACATCTAATTTTATTTTATGAAGTCTTTGAATTCTTTTTTTTTTTTTTTTTGGTTTTTTGAGACAGGGTTTCTCTGTGTAGCTTTGGAGCCTGTCCTGGAACTCACTCTGTAGCCCAGGCTGGCCTCAAACTCACAGAGATCCGCCTGCCTCTGCCTCCCGAGTGCTGGGATTAAAGGCATGTGCCACCACCGTCCGGCCAAGTCTTTCAGTTCTTGTTCACTGTTAATTTCCACGTTGAACGCTCATCTGGCATTTTCCTAGTTTTGTGTACGATGCGCATGTGTATGTGTTTGCACACCGTCAGCCTACGTGAGTGGTTTTCTGTGGGATGACTGCACAGTTGCCAAGGTGTGTCTGCCTTCCCTCTTGTGCCATGCCCAGCAGGTCTGCCGAGGCTCTACTTTCTCTGATATTATTATGCCAAAGCTTTCCTGGTTCTTTTGCGTATTTGTGTAAAATCAACGCGTCTTTCCACTTAGAATGCCAGGTGGATGTTTCAGTATTGAATTCTACTTACTTTTAATAAAAGCTTAAAGGGAATCTGATAGTGCATTTATTATTGGGTTCACCTCTCTCTGTGAAGCTTCTGCTAACGGATCTGTAACAAGAGGATTTGCTCACTTTGTCAGGCCATGCCTAACCACCAAGATGGTACCCTCAGGCTGCAGATCCTTCCTTCACCATTGCATCCCTGAACCTCTGGTTCCTCTCAAGTCAGTGGGGTGGGGACATGCTTGTCCCATGTCCTGCTTTCATTTCTGCTTAGCATAGGGAAAACCAGTCAGAGTGCTTATGGGGGTCCAGAACAAAGAGACAGAGCGGGTGAGGGAAGCCTTTTGTCCCATGTCTGCAATGTAACTTTTTCTCTCTCTTTTAGTTTGCCGGCTCCCTGTTTATTGTGTGGAATAATAAGGTGTAATCATTTTTCCTTGTCTTACTCTTTCCCTTTGCCATTCAATCAGCAGTATTGAAAAGGTAACCCCTGGACCCCTGTGGTTTCCACCACCATCTGCATCAGCCCCCAGAGACTTATATTCTCCAGGGATTTCCCATAAGTCTCCCTTGGCTAACCACTGACTCCCAATTCTGCTCCTGTTGGTACCGGGGTTACACCAAGCATCTTGGACATACAAAGCCTGAACTGGGGACTTTAAGGATTCTTACGGTTTTCCCAGCATCATTTCAGCAACCTGAGGAGCACATTTAGTCTCCAGTGCAGCTGGGGCTCTTTTCTTAGTGTATTACTCAAAACTGCTTTTCTCCATTCCCGATGTTAGTTTTCTTGATGTCTGCTAGTGATTTACCAGTTTTTATTTCCTCTACCCGTTATTGGATTTAAAAACAACAACAACAACAACAACAAAAATACAAAACACTCTACTATGTCTACACGGGAAACACCATCTAATCCCTCTCAAATGACGTTCCTGGGTGAAAATTACTGAAGAAACCAGTCTGGCTTTCACACATTCTGTGTGTGAACATCAATCCTTTAAATGGCAGTGGCCTCTGGGAGGTGGAATTGAGGAAGTGAGGTGCAAATGAAAACGGAGAGGTGAAAATTCCAGATAGTTTTCAACTTCCAGCTAGAGAATAGATGAGGAAGAGATCAATTTGTGTAACACAAAGTGCATTTGTGCTTCCTTTTAATTAAGGCTTCCATCCCGCCCTCTACTCCACCCTCCCTCTGAGGGCTGTAAGTGAACACGAACGGGGTTCTGACTGGCGAGTGCAGCCTGCAGCTTTGACGCTTCTCTTTCTTGTTTCTTTTCTTTCCCCCAGCGTTTTGTTTCCTTTCCACATCACAGCCAGCTGGGCAAGTACTCAGAGAGCACATTGTGTTCCAGCAGTCCTTATTCCTTGAGATCTCTCCCAAACAGGGAGGGACATCTCCACCACCAACTCACAAAGAAAAACGCACACGCTGAAAACTTCGTGCCCTTGGGAATCGGGGGAGAAATTGTGGAAAGAACGGTGACATCTTTATCATCCACACAGGCGTTCTTTGGTTACACCCCAGTTGATTTTCTCACACCTGTGAGGTAAGTGCTGCCGACAGCTAGAACAGGGGCGCCAACTGTGACTGAGTGTTGGTGTGCAAGGAGGAAAATCCAGACTATGGCTGCTGACAGAGACGCCCCGTAGGAGGTTTATATTTTGTCCACAGGCTGGGATGAACCATGGGGAGCAGGTAGTATCGATTCGGCCCTATGTCATATTTTGCCTGATGCACCTGACAGATCCAGGATGAATTCCAGAACTGCAGACTTCCAAAATGCTCCTTGGCTAGACAACATGTTCCATAGGCAGGACGGCTTAGAGTAGTACACAGTGCCTATACAACCGTCTGATTTGACAAAATACATCAAACACTTCCTTAAAAAGTCATTTCAGTGAGACTGAATTCCAAGGACTGAGAAACTGAAAGATAGCAATATAGAGAGGAAATGAAAATGAATTTAAGAACACAAAAAAAAGGAGCCGTGCCTCACCAGGAAGGAGGAGCCTTTTCAAAGCCCCGCCTACCCACTTTCTTCCCTTAGCCTAATCTGTCACAACCTACCCTAGTCACTTGGCACTTTGCGTTTAGGGAGATTCATTTGTGATATTTTCTCCTTCCTGTTTCACTTGCAAAACTGGAGTGTTGATGAGGACGCAGGAGGTTGGGCCTGAAAGTGATTTTTAAAGAGAAGGACAGAGCCAACAAATCCTTCAAGGAACATAGCAGTGGACAGAAGAGCTTCTGCAAACACTGGAATCTTCCACCCACTGCCCCATAAAAAACGTCTGAGACCTCTTCGATTCTTGTAAACAAAGGGTGCTATGGATGGTCTCTGCTCCATATTCCCAAGTACATTGGCAATCTCTGTTTCTCACTTGTTTCACTGGAGCCCCTGGGTTGTAGAACCGCGGGGTCCAGTGACAATACTGTTGGGGTTGCTGAGCAAGTGTGGTGACTTCTGGAGATAATCATTTGCATTTGGGACTGGGATGCTGAAGAATGAATTTGGAGTTGCTCTTTGGTGTGCCTAGTGCTGTGGGATGGTCTGTATGTCAAGTGTGTTGCTGATTGGTCAGTAAATAAATCACTGATTGGCCGTTGGCTAGGCAGGAAGTATAGGCGGGACAAGGAGAAGAATTCTGGGAAGTGGAAGGCTGAGAGAGGGAGACACTGCCAGCCGCCACCATGACAAGCCACATGGGAAGATCCCGGTAAGCCACGAGCCATGTGGCAAGGTATAGATTAATGGAAATGGATTAATTTAAGATATAAGAACAGTTAGCAAGAAGCCTGCCACGGCCATACAGTTTGTAACTAATATAAGTCTCTGTGTTTACTTGATCGGGTCTGAGTGGCTGTGGGACTGGCGGGTGAGAGAGATTTGCCCTGACCGTGGGCCAGGCAGGAAAACTCTAGCAACACCTAGAGTTCACTTAGGGTTGGGGGAGATTTCTGAAAGAAATGTTCAGGAATTAGCCTACTTTATTATATACAAAAAATTAAGTCCTGCCTATTGGAGGGAAGGAGTGTATGGTGATATTTTATTTGTATTAAAATATTATTTGTATGTTAATAAATAAAGTTGCCCGGGGGTCAGAGCTATTAGCAAGCCATAGGAAAGCAGGGCAGTGGTGGCGTATGCTTGTAATCCCAGCACTTGGTAGGCAGAGCTAGGTAAGTCTCTGTGTGTTCAGGGATACAGCCAGTATTGGATACACATGCCTTTAATCTCAATACCAATCATAGAAAACCTGGAGGCCTTTACAGACAGGCCGTGATGAGCGGTCATGTGGTTGGGTTTACAACCAATGAGAAGGCAGAACAGGAACTCTATATAAAGACTTTAACACAGGGGTAGCTCTGGTTCGGAGAGGTAGGACCACCGCAGGAGGAAGGGTAAGGTTTTAGCTCTTAGCTCTTACTTCTTGGCTTTCTTCTTTGCATTGGTTCTGTGTTTCTTATTTAATAAGAAGGTTGGTTACATCTACAGGAGTGTGAGTACACAAAGGGGCCTTGAGAAGAGACCTGTGAAAAAAGAAGGGACTTCAGACAGGACCAAGTTCATAACAGAAGGAAGGATAGATTTCTAGGAAAGAGGGAGGTGAGGCTGCATTTCCTTTCAGCAGGAGCTAGAAACCCGTTGGGCAGTTTTAGGGCAAGGATCCCGAAAGTGAGCAGTTCTGATTCTTGTCTGTGGTTCTGTCCTGACCATGTACAGAAATGCCACAAGTATTTGGACACTCTAGTTTCTGATGAGGTGCCTCATTGCTGCATCAAAATGCCCAATCAATGCAACTTAAAGAAGAGAGGGTTGACTCTGGCTTATTCCCAGGGCAGTCCATCATGGTCAGAAAGACCTGGTGGCGGGAGCGTCATGTAGCTAGTTACACCGTGTCTACAGTCAGAAGGTAGAGGTGGGGTGTGAATGCTGGTGACAAGTTTGCATTCTCCTTTTTATTCAGTACAGGATCCAGCATAAGAAACGTTACCCTCTGTGCAAGGTGGGTATTCCCACCTTAATTAATCTACATCCTTCCTCACAGACATGGATGTAGTATGGAGGGAAGTGTGGGTGGGGCTTGGAGGAGGTCATGGAGGGAAGGCTAGGGAAGGACATAATGCTTGTCTCTGAGGTAAGTTTAGATTCTGTCAAGTTGAAAGAATTAGCCATCACACAGTTGGACAACACCACTTTGCATTTTCCTCCCTCCTACCCTTCCTTCCTTCTCCTCTGCTCTCATTCCCACGTTCCTGAAATTATACCCTCCAACAGGGCACAGGCATGTAGGTATAGCTGGGCTTCTTTTCCAGAGAACTGTGGGTATCACAGAATGTAAAAAAACGTAGACTCGAAGTTAGCAATAAATGTAGAAAAACAGAAAAGCTTTGCTGCATTTGGGAGAGCTAGGTGTCCTTAACAGATGGGTGGGAGCAGACCTGGGCTCTGCACCCATCCGAAAGCTGGGCTGACTAGAGGGCAAGAGTGAAGAGAGGCTGTGGAATCCTGACCCCAGTCAGTCCCCGTTCTGCAGGAAGTAGTCACCAGTAGAGAGCGTTAAGGATCCTCTCATGGACTTACACCAGACATGCATGGAAACAGCTCAGGGGAGCCTCACACTCAAAGGGTGAAATTATTCACAGCATCACTTATATCAGTAGGGGACCAGTCATTATATATGGAGAGAATTGGCACGATAGACCATTGTGACCGGCAGTGACTCTCTGGACAGGACCCTAGAGGTCTGTGCTTTGTATATACTTTAAGGAGAGCGTCTCTCAAAAGTACTGATCACGTTTCTTAATCCTCACCACAGTCCAGGGAAGCAGCTATTACTGTCACCTCCCCATCACATATCAGGCATCCAAAGGTGTGTGAATTCACACAGACTCAGGATTTGAGCCTCTTTGATTAAGCCCCAGCTGTGTTTTTCAAGGCAGCCAAGGAAGGGCTGAAGTTCACTAGGGATCTGAACCAGGTTTAGTTGATTAGTGACTTGATGTCAGCCATGAATCAAGACACAAGGAGAATGTTTCAAAGACTGAGGAGAAATGGGACCCCTCTAAAGTTATGCCAGGTAAGGCAATCTGTGTTTGGATCGCAGACCCATAATTATGTAGATTCACATACATCTTTTTCAGATATGCATAAATTGGGGGAGTATGGGGAGTGTTGTGGGACTAAACGTATTTGTATGTGTTCAACATACTGTATAATTGACTCAATTATCCACGTGGGGATTATTCACTTTTAATTTGCAATCTGGCTTGTCTCAGTTATGGTGTTCTTGGGTTGCTCCAGGAATGCCAACTAATTTAAATAATAATTTGAGTAAAACATAATTAGGGAGGAAAATTAAATTCGATCTTTTGCCAGCTCTTGAACAGTCTACTATTGAAATGTAATCCGTGTGCTGTCTTCATTTTCCGATGCCTTTTCACTCTCACAGGATTTGATTGCTATGATTATGGCAGTGACTTCCTGTATAGTTTTCCCACTTATCTCTTTACAATCAGACCATCGTTAAAAACAATTAAACCCCTAACATTTAATGGCTACCCACTTTTCTACAGGTAAGTGCAGAGGCCAAATCCCCTCACCAAAGCTGCTTCTAGCTTTCCTTCCAGACTGCCTTTGACAGGCCAGTCAAATCATTCTCCTATTCTCAGCCTTTGCTCACTCTTTCTTCCGCTGAAACACTCTCCTCAGCTCTGCAGGCTCAGGAAGCTTTTCCTATCTTCCAGCTCTACTCTGCTACCCCCACCCCTTTACACATTCCTCCCGTTTTTTCTAAGGCAGATAAAGGTTTTTGTGGAATGCATTGTCTCCTTATTCTCTTGTGAGAAACTTAACTACATACTTCGCGGTGATTTATTTTTCTTCTGTGCTATGTTGGACTCCAAAGAGAGTCCTAACAAATACTTGTCCATTTTAATTGCTGACAAAACGTATTTGTCTGTTTGAATCTCCAGTGCCTAACTCAATGCTTGGTATACCGTAGGCACTCAAAGAATCTACTGTAGAAGGAACTGGACCAGAACTGTGCTCTGCAGAGAACTCTGGGGATGCAGACACAGGAGGGTCAATAACAAGAGTTGGTAGCATAATCTCTCCCGACAGGGGATGCTCCTTGGCCCATTTCTCCATCCGTAGACGCCTTGGAGCTTGCTTAAACCCTCCACTAAAACTGGAAAAAAAAAAAAAAAAAAAAAAGGTAAATGCTACATGTAGTACATGTTTGTGAGTGCAGTCATGTATACACGTGCATAAAATGGGAATTTAGCTCAGTGGTAGAGCGCTTGCCTCAGCTGGGGGGGGGGGGGAGGGTTGCACACATAGACAAATATGCCTAGCCAGGAATGCAGATATAAAAATAAAAATAAATACACATGTACAGCCCGGATTCCGAAATGGTCAAAGTGGTAGAAATGACCATGATCTTCCTTTTCCTTTCCGGACCACGCACAAGCCTTCTGGAATTCTGCTCGCTGTAGCCCGATAGCGCAAACGTCCCGGGTGGCGCGACTTGGCCCTTCCGGGCTTCCGTCAGGCTCGCCGTCATTGGCTCCGTTGTGCACAGCTGACGGTCGCGCGGGCGAGGAAGCTTCCAGGATGGCGGCGTCCGCGGCGCTGATCTTGCCCGAGAGCCCCAGGTAGCAGTCAGGCCGAGTGCCCCGCCACACTGGGGTGACCTGTTGGGGCGGGAGCTGGGATGTCGCCGCCGCCTGCTGTTAAGGTGCGGTCAACCTGGGTCGGGAGCCCGAGCGGAACGCTTAGGGACTTGTCGGGGCATGGAGGAGGGTGGGCGGGGCGTGGAGGAGAGCGTGGGCGGGGCGTGGAGGAGGATGGGCGGGGTGTGGAGGGGAGCGTGGGCGGGGCGTGGAGGAGGGTGGGCGGGGTGTGGAGGGGAGCGTGGGCGGGGCGCGGAGGAGGATGGGCGGGGTGTGGAGGGGAGCGTGGGCGGGGCGTGGAGGAGGGTGGGCGGGGTGTGGAGGGGAGCGTGGGCGGGGCGCGGAGGAGGATGGGCGGGGTGTGGAGGGGAGCGTGGGCGGGGCGTGGAGGAGGGTGGGCGGGGTGTGGAGGAGAGCGTGGGTGGGGCGCGGAGGTGTGGGCGTGGCGTGGAGAGCGTGGGCGGGGCGCGGAGGAGGATGGGCGGGGCGCGGAGGAGGATGGGCGGGGTGTGGAGGGGAGCGTGGGCGGGGCGTGGAGGATGGGGGGTGTGTGGAGGGGAGCGTGGGCGGGGCGTAGAGGAGAGCGTGGGTGGGTGCGTGGGTGTGTTGGTGGGTGGGCGGGGAGGGAGGGGTAGGAGCAGCGTGCCTCTGTTCTGGAGTGGTTCATCTGCTTCGAGTTTGCAGGGAGCCTTGGCCGCCCTGGTCTGTCCTGGAGATACTGACATGAGGGACTTTGTAGCGCAGGTAGTAGAAGTTACTAGATGTCACCCGAATTCTGTTCAGTTTCTTGGGCAAATACTCTGTGTTTTTAGTCATTTCAGACCTCATGATGGTGAGAAAGGCTCACGCTAGTCTATGGCATGATTAACAAATAACACGAGTTAGTAGCCCCTTGAAACCGAGGTCAGACAGTTAAGGCATTCGTGACATATTTAGCCAGCCTTGGCACCATTAATAATGTTTTCATTTTATGTAGTTTTTAGTTTTTTCGGTGTGTTAGGTAAGACTGGCCGGCTCTGGTGGTGATGCAAAGCCCAGTCCAGTTTTAAAGATTTTCTTTGGTGGAATGGTTCTTACTCTGTCGCCAAGACTGGCCTCATCCCCGAGATCCGTGCAGCCTTACCCTCCAACAAGCTGACGCTATTGGCCGCCCCACCACATCCTGCTCAGATTTCCCCCATTAAAACAAAATTATTTCATCAAAAACTGACTCAGTTTGTGGAGGCAGAAGAAATACTCATGAAGGCAGGTAAACATATTGAAGGTTGAACACAACACTGCTGCATTGGGAGGAAGACAGTTGGCATTTCGAAGTTTTTCCTTCCGTCACTGGATCTGACAAGCCACTTCTTTTCTTCAAGCTCTTGTCCTGGGGGAACACGAACACACACTGTGAAGGCACAGTCAGGATGTACGCGGTTGTGCTTACCACACAATTTGAAGTTGATGATTACAAGTGACCCAGGTTGTAGAGTAACTGTGCACTCTAAATGGTTTTGTATGTATTATCTTTGCCCTCACCCGCCGTTACTTGCCATCATTATCCTTTATGGTTTTGGTGTAAATCCCCTAACTTGCTGTGTTCTTCTTCATACTCCTTTCCAGTTATGTTTTGGATTAAGTGGTAGCATGCATCCCCACTGCTAATTACCTCCCCCAAGTAATTTGTCTGGGAAGAGAAAACTGTCAAGCTTTTCAACAGGAGTGCTTTTGGGGAGAGGCGTCTTTTTGGAAATGCTCAGAGTGTTTACCTGTCACTCATTTCATTTTGTTTCACTAAGAGGACATAGCTACTAGAGTTGTTGAAATAAAAATGAATCGGCAGCAATGGCAAATACCTTTTGAAACTTATTTTGGAACTTTTTTTTTTTTTTTAACACATTTATTTAGCATGAAGAAGGCAGTGCCGCTGATAAACGCAGTCGATACCGGAAGATTCCCACGCCTTCTCATCCGAATTCTCCAGAAGCTGCACCTGAAGGTCTGCGTTTCTGTGTTCCTGTGGCTTGTGACCCCTCTGACTCCCCCGAAGCTTGATTGGGAAAATTGTGGGAAATCTTGTTCTCTAGTGTGTTCTTGGGAACTCTAGATCTGTGGAAGATTTGATAATAATCTCTGGTCAAAAGTCTGGGAAACTTTGTATTCCGTACTTAACTTAAAAAAAAAAAATGGAGCTTTCCAGAATATTTTGAATACTAATGTTTGGGTCATATATTTAAGGGTGAAAATTCGACTTTGGAGTTGTTTTATCTCTGTACATAATGTTCTATGGAACATGCTTTAGGAAAAGGCTGATGTCCTTCTACCTGGTAAAGATAGTTCAGCCCAGAGCTGGAGGGATGCCTCAGTGGTCAAGAGCATGGACTGCTCTTACAGAGGACTTGTGTTTGGTTCCCAGCACTCAGTTAGTGGCTCATAGCCACCTGTAACTCCAGTTCCAGGGATCTGATACCTTCTTCTGGCTT
Source organism: Peromyscus eremicus (assembly GCF_949786415.1). NCBI lineage: Eukaryota > Metazoa > Chordata > Mammalia > Rodentia > Cricetidae > Peromyscus > Peromyscus eremicus. Next base: position 35,533,777 of record NC_081435.1, read on the forward strand.
TCTGGGGCTCCTGCATGCATATGGTGCATATAGACTCAAGCAGGCACCATGCACACACATGCAAATAATCAATACATCTTAAAAATAATTCAGTCAGTATTTCTTCTCACACAGTATTTAATTTCTGATTTTTCTCTTTGCGTTTATTTCAAGGGTACAGTTGGTTTGGCCGTGTGGATGCTTGGTAATTAAGTTATTTGGTAACCGGTCCAACTTATATTCTTTATGGGTTATAAAATTGCATTGACCATGTTTATGGAGCACTTGCTAAATGCTCTGCATGTAGGCACCAACATTCAGTTACATCAAAACTCTTTATTGGCCAGGAGACAGCTCCAGACCCATAGCCTACTCACTCTGAATTGTCTCTCAAATCCAAAATCTCCACATAGTTTTATTTTAGATCCTTATTGTTTCCTGGCTTCAGACAGGTATCTGTTACTCATAATCTTTTTGGTTTTAATCTTTTTTTTTTTTACATTTATGTATTTTTTTTTTTTTAATGTGTAAGAGTGTTTTGCTGCACATATGTACGTAGACCACATGTGTTTTTGGTGCCCATGGAGGCCAGAGAGGGCATTGGATCCCCTGGAGATAGAGATGGCTGTGAACCATATTACGTGGGTCCTGGGAACTGAACATGGGTCTTTTGCAAGAGCAACAAGCACTCTTATCCGCTGAGTCCTTTTTCCAGCCCTTGACTGATTCCTGATAATACCATTCCAGTAATGTTTCCAAATGTTTTTCTCTTTTAAAAATGTTGACCATATTTAACGGCATTTAGAAACATCAGTAGCTGTCCCTTACTTACCACATGGGGAAAACTTCAAGATCCTTAACACTGTGTGGGAGCCCAGCTCCTACCTTTTCAAGGGTTCTTAGGAGGAGGAGAGAGGGATAAGAAAATATTAGATAGAAAGAGAAACCTAGTCAACGAGAAGAAAGACAGAAACACAGGATAGCCTCATGAGGGCCTGGGTCAATACCCAACAGCCCCTTCCGTTTATTCAAAATGACTTTTTATAACAATGCCAGGGGAGAGGCAAAAGACCTCCGCCTTGCAAGATCAAAGCATATACAGCCAAGTGTAGACCCTTCTAACCAACCACCTGGTAACCACGTCTCTGATCAAATCATCTCCTTATGCAGCCCTGCTGGGTAAAGCAAGCTCAGATTCTCTGAGCCTGAGTAAGTTCTCACTAGGAAGCCTCTGTGGGCTCCCACAGCTGTGTGTGAGATCCGTTAGAAGATGGTAGTGGCCTATGTTCTCCCTACTTTTCACTTGCAATCACACTGGACAGTGCACATGTATTACAGTGTTCTAGGGCCTTTTTCAATCTTATGTTGTGTATGCATTCCTCTCCTTGCTTCCACATGCCCTTGTTCCCTGCTTCACTGAGAGAGCATCACCTTTCAAGCATTTTGTGATCTCACTCTCAGGCATTGTGCTAGTCTCTTCTCTGTGCTTCTGGAATGTTTGGTTGATTCTCAGTTCACCGTAGCACTGCGCTACAAGCACTCATATCTCAGAAGACAACCAAATCCCTAAACTTCATCAGTCTTTCTACCTACAGCCTGGAGAGTCATGCCTTCCTCACCTATCAGCTCCCTTTCCCAATACGTTACTCACTATACAGTCGGCACTCGATGCATACATTTGGAGTTAATTCTTTTCCTTCATCGGGAAATGCAAAACCAATACAGGAACTCTAAATCCGTGCCTATAGTGAATCTGTGATGTAGCTGGTGAGGCAGAAGGAATAGCAGCAGCAGGAGCAGTCTGTGTGTATGTCTCATCTTACACATGAGCAGTCTGCGTGGGAAAAACTGAGGGGGGTCATGCAAACTTCTGTAGCGGAGAACTTAGAAACAGGTGTTTGTGGCCTGTGACCTTAATTAGTGGTTACAACTCGTCCAAGTAAAAATGTGATGTTTGACCCCATCACGGAGATTTTAGGTCCCCACATGAAACCTGTTGATGTAACTGCTGTATGCTTCCGTCTGCAGAGCCAGCTGTCTGGGTTCCTGACCAGAAAACTAGAAACAGCAAAACAGACTATGGAAGGTGAAGTGGGGGATGGAGGTACGGCCATGCTGGAGGAAGTCATCAGTTTCAAGGAGTGATTGCTAATTAGGAGATGAAATGAAAGAATTAGGAAGACCAGATATTAGAAACATAGAGCACAGATGTCTGAGGTGGTCTAAAATTAAAGCAGAAAAACCGTCCATTTCTCAGATTCCCGGCGATCAGTTACGTCACCACGAGAAGTTCATTTCATCCCAATTAGCTGTCTAGAATGCGGGTCGTAGTTCCCATTACAAGCACGGCAGTTTGCTTTCACCGTGGACTTGGCCTTCCTCTTAGGTTCTCTCTTCCTGTAAGTGAGTCCTCTGCATGCACGCTCTGGGCTGACCGCTTGTGTGTCTGTAGGCCGAGAGCAGCTTCACTGAGGAAGAGGAAGAAAAGCTTCAGGCTGCCTTCTCTCTGGAGAAACAAGAACTTCACCTGGTTCTGGAAACAATATCCTTCATTTTGGAACAGGTATTTTTATGGCCTTGATTTCCTATTCACTGCATATTTTCATGACTTTAATATCTGCGGCTTTCTATATTTTTATATAGCATGTAAGATGGAAACTATCAGGATGTTTTAGTCAAGAGTGTCAATATACTGAAACATTTTTGAATGCATGGCTTCTTTCCATAGCACTTCATTCTGCAAAAATACATATGATATAGTAGTAGTAAATATTTAACAATGTGAATTGGGCCTTCATCTGATTTTAACTCATTGTTTCTTGGTATAGCTGGAAAAATGAACACTTTTACTGAAGAAGTTGAATAGGTGATTGGGTAGCACGCGTTTGATTAGGAGGCTATAGAAAGAAATAATGTCGTAATTCTTTTACTATGGAATTTGCTTTCTATACCCTTTCTTCTCAAACTCCTTCCATCCTTTTCATTCCTGTCCACGTCCTGTGACTTCAGTGTGTCCTGGAGCTGTCTCTGTTTAGGCACTGTGTGTTTTTTCTTGCTTCTTTCCGATGAATGATTTTTAGTTTTATGCCATAGAGCCTTCAGTGGGTGGCATCTTGTTCCCAGGGCATCATTCCTATCGTCCCAGTGCCAAGTGTAAAGTGCCAGGTTTCTCTTGCATCTCATTAGTCTGTAGCAATTAGAGCCACGTTATCTGCATCCACCATACCTGAGCTGTCTTTAATTCTGACCGTGTTCCAGGTTCTTTTTTTCATGTGTTCTCTCTTTCTGGTTTTTCTTAACAAAACTTGGCTAAGGGCAGTGAGCAGTAACCATGCCACAGACTGTATTCTGCCTTGAAATTTCCTTCACCAAACGTATTCATCCATTATTTATTTTATTTTATTTTATTTTATTTTATTTTATTTTATTTTATGTTTATGGGTGTTTTGTCTGCATGTATGTCTGTGCACCATGTGTGTGTCCCGTACGTACCCTCAAGAGTCCAGAAGAGGGTGTGGAACTAGAGTTACAGACAGTTGTGAGCTGCCATGTGGGTGCTGGGAACCAAGTCCATGTCTTCTCGAAGAGCAGCTAGTGCTCTTAAATTTATCCCCCAGTCCATTATTTTTTAATTTAGCCTCAGTCAAATTTCGGGGCACATGTAGCATGTAGCCACCTGGCTTGTCAGACTATAACCCGAATGACTTCTAGTTCCATTTCTGATGGAGTCCTTGTTCCTCTCTGAAACCTCTGAGTATCATCTTTCCTATCTGCATTTCTCTGAGTCAACATCGGGGTCTCCCGGCAGCGGTCTGGAGCTTTTCCAGCCTGTGGCTCCAAACTCTTTCACCTGTATTCTTTCCATATACTAATGACACAGGCCTGTAAACCCCATGGTCAGGTTGATCACAGCAGTACCCCACTCCTCGTACCACTTCACTCTCATTTGTTGTTATTGGGATCAAATACGTGACTGAGTAGGGAGGGTTTATTTTGGTGGATGGGGTTTCGAGGGATATAATCCATCTGGGAAATCATGGAGGTGGGAACAGCTTGTGACTGAGGCAGTGGGAACATCTGTTACCAGGCTCTACATCTTCCAAAGAGAGTGAGTGCCACAGCTGGGATTTGTGCTCAACCACCTGAACCTGTGAGGGACACTTCATAGTCAGACCTTAGCCTGGATCATCATGATGACTGGTTCTTAAGTTTGGTGAACCTTCAGTAGAAAAAGAATGTAGTTGAACAGAACAGCGCAGGATGAGGTTTGTGGGAAAATTGTTCTCAATTTGTGTACGGAACAGAACAGATATTCTTAAAATTATTGTAGAATTTTCTTTGTTATGTGTAACTTTGGTTGGTAGATAAAGGTAGTTTTGAGGACTCCTTGGGAAAAGTTTAGTTGCTGAGACCATTGTAAACTTTAAGTAATTAAGTGAGGTAAATGAAATAAAACTTTACTAAGTAATTTTAGTATTATTTAAACCACAAAACAAAACGTTTAGCCTGAGCAAGTTAGGACTATTTAACATGACTTTTAGCTCTTTGTTTTGTATGTTGTTATTAATAGAACTGTTGAAAATGCCTGCAAGAGGGCCATGGAGTCTTTTTGATTTAAATTGTTTTAATGCTGGGGTTGGAGAGATGGCTCAGCAGTTAAGAACACTTACTGCTTTTGCAGGGGACCCAAATTCAGTTTCCAGCATCTGCTTCAGGCTGCTTAAAAGCCCCGTGGCTCCAGCTCTAGGGATCCAATACCTCTGGCCTCCACAGGCCCTGAACTCATGTGCACTTATTCCCAGCATGCGCATACACACATACACACACACACACACACACACACACACACACGTACACGCACACGCACACTCGCACACATGTACACGCATACTTGTGCACACACACACACAATTTAATTTACTTTAAATACTTTTGTATTGTGTATAGCTCGAGGATTGCATGAGCCTGAGGATGTGTATGCTTCCCCCTTTGACAGGCAGTATACCACAACGTGAAGCCAGCGGCCCTGCAGCAGCAGTTGGAGAATATTCATCTCACACAAGACAAAGCAGAAGCATTTGCCAATGCTTGGTCGGCTATGGGTCAAGAAACGGTTGAGAAGTTCAGGCAGAGGATTCTGGGCCCTCACAAGGTATAGGGCGTGCTGTCCCAACATATTTTTCAAAAAATTATAGCAGCTAGTCTTAAAAATGATAACATTGTGGTAAGAGGTAAAGTAAGGCAAAAAGTCAAATATTCCTGCTGTGGGATGTCTTTCTGTACGCTGTGATTCTATATGTTGCTCCCATTGGCTAATAAATGAAGCAGCTTTGGCCTATGGCAAGGCAGTTTAGAGGCAGGTGGGAAATCCAAGCAGAGATACAGAGAGAAGAGGAGCAGAGTTGGGGGAGATGCCAGCCCTCCATCCAAGGAGCAACATGTTATGGGACACAGGTAAAGCCACAGAACACTTGGCGATACACAGATTAATATAAATGGGTTGCGTTATCAGAGCAAGCTAGCAAGAACCCTGAGCCATAGGCCGTACAGTTTGTAATTAATATTAAGCCTCTGAGTGATTTAAGCAGCTGTGGGACCACAGGTGGGAGAGATTCGTCCAGACCAAGGGGCTGGGCCACGTGATGATACATTATGTATCAAATAAAGCTTGCCTGAGGACCAGAGGACAGAGCCAGTCACTAGATTAAACATCGAGGCCAGGCAGTGGTGGCACACACCTTTAATCCCAGCACTTGAGATCTCATGCCTTTGCTACCAGTATGTGGGAGGCACACACACCATTAATTCCAGCACTAGCAAGGAAATGAAATGGCTGGGCGGAGAAAAGTGTATAAGGCGTGAGGAGACAGGAACTAGAGCCTTTTGGCTGAGGACTCAGACTTGCAGTCAGAGGATTCGTGGAGATAGGATCTCACCTCCCTTTTGGCCTAAGGACTCCGTAGTTGTGAGAAGTTTCTCTAGTGACTTGTTCCTTTGTCTCTCTGATCTTTCATCATTTACCCTAATATCTGGCAGCAGAATTTTATTATAAGACCATTTAGGATTCAAGCAACAGGGTGAGACCGAAGAAACTTCCAGCTACATATTCCTGTTTAAGTTTTTCTACATATTACCATATTTGTTACCACATGATTTAATTTTGGCGGTTGAAAATATACCTTTGTGATTTAAGAATAGGAATGAGATAGTCTCCTTACACCCTTGGCAGGGATTCTTGTGTTCCCAGGTGAGGCTTGTTTTTAACATTTACCGAGTCATATTCTTGCTTGTCTTTTGTGCATCTGCATTAGTGCTGAGCACAACCCCATGTGTGTGATAGGTCCTGACTTAGCATCTGTCAACTCCCATAAACCAAACCCTGGGAGAGCCAGAAAGTTAGCTGTGTCACGAGGCTGTCCTCGAACCTAACCTCACAAAGTTGGGGACGATTGGGCAGATTTTGCCTTTTCCTACTCACACTTTGTATGAAGTGAGTTTTCTGATGTGCAGTTTTGTGTTCCTGGGGTAAATCTCCTGTGTCATCTTTTAAATATACTACTGGTTTGGTTTGCTGATAGTTTGCTAAAGATTTTTTCCACGGATTTATGGTACATCTGAGGTGAGCAGGGAGCTGCTCCTGCTCTGCTGTCTAGGAGTGGCTGTGAAGGATGAGCATTGTTCTGCATTCCCAGGAATGTGCTGGGGCAGCGGTTTCAGACTCTGCAGCACTTAGTATTGCCAGTTGGTTTTCTTTTTTTTTTTTTTTTTTTTTCTTAAAACCACTGCGTTAAGTTTGTGGTGCTGTCTTGTGTCTCTAAGACACAGTTTTGGCAGCTTTTTATGGACCCGTCATGCATATGTATTCTGTGGTGAAGTGTCTGGATAGTTTGCTTAACTGTGCTCCATCTGAGAGAAGACAGAGCTGTAGATCAATCTCATTGTCTTCCAGGCATACCACCTAGTTGTATGTAGGCATACGTCCTATAGAGACGCATTTTCTGAGGTTTAACATAGAGAGGTGCTTGGCTGCGTTCCCTTCACTTGGGACTTGAATTCCAGTTCTAGCTCTCTGTGACATGGGTGATGGGACAGTGTTTCTGCTGGTCTGCAGCTGTCTTTCTCTCTTCCGTAGCTTTGTGTCCCACACAGCCAAAGCTTTAATTATGTTGAGTCTCTGTGTGTTATCACTTGGGATGTTCTTGACCTCATGCTCAGTTTTGTGCCTGAGAGTTTATAGACGGAGGTAGTATTACAGATGTTTCCTCTTCTGTTCCTTATCAGTGTTTTGTACAACATTGGTGTTTTTCGTGTACGCCTGAGATCCATTTGAACTACTTTTGGTTAAGGTGCAAGGTGCAGGCCAAGGCCATGCTTTTCTGTCTCTGTTGCACTGCATGCCAACATCGTTACCATAGTTATTATCCTTTTATCTCCAAATTGCTTTTGCCCTCTATGAAAATCATTTCATGTATTTGTCTTTTTCTGAATTCTCTGATTCTTTTGATCTATTTGTCTGTCTTTGTGTCAGAATATCCCTCTGTCTTAATTACTGGAGCTTTATTGTAAGAGGGCCAAGCATGGTGGTGCACCCTTTAATTACAGCACTCAGGAGAAAGAGGCAGTGGGATCTCTGTGAATTTGAGGCCATCCTGATCTACACACACAATTAAAAAAAAGTAGTCTGAGCTCAATGGCTTTGTTATCATTTGGGGTTTTCTAGTTTCTTGCTCTTACATATAAATTTGAAAAATCAGCTTTCAGTATCTACAAGCAGTCTTACTGGCATATTAACTAAGATTGTGATTGATTTAACAATGAATTTGTAGAGGAATAATTTTTTATTTCAGTGTTCTTTATTTTTGTCACAGATCTTGTGCATATTTTGTTATTTTTTAGCTCAGTATTTTATTTTATTTTGTTTTTAAAGCTGTTATAAATATGCTGTTTTTGAAATATTGGTTCCCATTGTTTATTGTTAGATACTGGAAATAGAAATAGAATTAACTCTTTAAAAATACTTTTTCTGTGGTAGTGGAGATTGAACCCAAGGAGTGCTAGCAAGCTCTCTATGCCTTGACGTTTCTACTTTGACCTGCCCTATGACCCTATGACTCTGGTAATTCACTAATTAGGGATAGGACCTTTAAAAAATAGATTTATTTCAATTATTTTCAAGTACCTGGAACACTCTCTGTAGACAAGGCTGCCCTTGAACTCACAGAGATTCGCCTGGCTCTGCCTCCCGAGTGCTGGGATTAATGGTGTACGCCACCACTGCCCGGCAGCCAAGTACGTTTTTATAATTATTTTTACATGGATATTTGCAACAGACTCCTCCCCCATCTGTACAGCTCCCCCTTTTTATCTATGTCATATATATGTGTGTTTTCATGTGTGTCTGTGTGTGTGAGTGCTAGTGTCTGTGTCTGTGTGTGTGAGGCCATGTTGGGTGTTTCCCTCAATCCCCCCTCCCCTCATTGTGTTTTTTGAGACAGAGTTTGCTGTAGGACCTGGAGCTCACTGATTCCACTAGACTAGGATGGCCAGTGACCTTGTATCAGCCTGAGTCTGTCGTGCCTGTGTTGAGGTTCTGTGGATGCTGGGGATCTGAACTCAGGTCTGCATGCTTGCAGAGCGGTCACTTTACTGACCGAGCCGTCTCCCCGGCCCTCCTAGTCCTTATTTTCTTGTCTCACTTGATCGACAGTTTGGGGGAGAAAACGCTGTCTCCCACTAAATGTTACCTCTCGATCTCCAGGAAATGTTCCGTGTTGTTTCCGTCTGAGTCTGCCTTCCATGTCTGATTGACCCTGTACTTGTGCCTTGCTTTTCATTATTTCAGTTTGTTTTCCCACCTCCCGTGCAGATTTCAGTTTTTCATTTTGTTTCCCTGAAATTCGTTTTTCTTTAAAGCATCTCCATTTAGAAAATCTTCCTTGTATTAGTCTGATTTTGCTTGTGTTTTCCTTCTGTGTTGAGGGTCTGCTTCCCAGCATCTAGCACGGGTCTGCGCTGCTCACTTGTTTACAGGCTCGAGCCAGGAGGTAGTTCTCAGTGTCTCCTGGACAGCTGCCTTTGGAGATAGTGGTGATAGGTTCAGATGCTGCTTAGGAGTACGAAGTTGTCACAGGAAATATGAAAAATGGAAAAAAGAAACTTAAGGGCTGGGAATTTGGCATATGTCTGTTATCCCAGCATCTTGGGAGTCTAAGAGAGAAGGAAGGGTCACAAGTTTGAGGAAAGCCAGGACAGTGTAGTAATGTAGTAAAACTGTTTCTAAAAGAATAAATTTGAAGGACTGAAGAAATTGCCTGTAGGTATGTATGTATGTGTACCCCGTGTGTACCTGGTGCCAGCAGAGGACACAAGAGGGTATTGGATTCCCTGGAACATGAGTTACAGTTGAGTTTGAGCCTTCATGTAGGTCCGCGGCACTGAACCACTGCGCTTTCTCTTCAGTCCCCAAGCTGACATGTGAATGGCAGAATAGCAGTCCATTGTGAATATGTAGCCATGTCTTCTTGTTCATTCATCCATTGACAGACACTTAGGTTGTTAATGTGTCTTGGCTGTTGTGAACAGTTCTGCAGTGGTCATGAATGTGCAGGTGTCTTCAAGATGCCAGTTTCATTTCTTCTGGATATATACTTAGCAAGGGTTTCCTGGATCATATGGTAGTTCTATTTTCAATCTTTTTTGTCTTAATTAAATTTGTCTTTGACAGTTTCATATGTGTACACAATGCATAGTGACCATTTTTAGTCTCGACCTCCCTTGTCTCCCTGCAGCCCACAGACACTCCTGCCTTCCCTCCAGAGCTTGTCCTTGTGTACATACCTGTTCAGTTGGTTTTGTGACCACTGAGTTTCACCAGGGCTGGCTGTGTGACCATGAGCTTGGATCTGTACCCTGTAGGTTGATGGATTCAGTAGTGGCTACACAGCTGATGGCTATGATTTCAGTTCCCAGAATCTATCAATGGCAGTTTTCAGTGCTTTGATGAACACTCCTACCCTTTTCAGTAATAGATGTACCAATTTATATTTCTACTGACAGTGTCCAGGGGTCCCTTTCTGTTATCTTGTACAGGTCTTTTTTTTAATTTAAAAAATTTATTTATTTATTTCATGTTTTGGGGGTGTTTTCCCTGCATGTGTGTCTGTGTGTGCACTACTTGCATGTTTGGTGTTCATGGGAGTCCAGAAGAGGGTGTCAGCTCACATCCGACTGGAGTTGTGGATGACTCTGGGTGCTAGGAATCCAGCTGGGGTCCTCTGGAAGAGCAGCTATTGCTCCTAACCATTGAACAGCCTCTCCAGCCCCTCTTGTTGTTGTTGTGATGACAGCCTTACTACCATGCAGAGGGGACATCCCACTCTGGCTGGGATTGGTGTGTTCCCCAAGTGTGACTTTGGGCACCTTTGCCGTGCCTGTTGGTAGTCTCTGTTTTACAAAACAACTACTCAGGTACTTCATTATTTTTCAAGTGTGTGTGTGTGTGTGTGTGTGTGTGTGTGTGTGTGTCTATGTCTATGCACTTGAGTACGGATGCCTCAGGGGGCCACAAGAGGGCATCAGGTTTCTTGCAGCTAGAATGATGGGTGGTTGAGAGCATCTGACTTCTGGAAAAGCAGCAAGTGCTCTGAACTGCCTAGTCATGTCTCCAGCCTATCTTTACCTATTTTAAAAACTGGATTGCTTTCTTGCTGATCTTTGTTTGGATTCTTTTATGTTTTGAACACTAGACCCTTATCAGATAATATGGTATGTGGATCTTTTTCTATTTTGCAGGGTGCCTTTTTCTTTTTTGCTCCTTGCTGTTCAAGGACTTTGAGTTTAGCACAATCATATTTGGTCTTTTGTGTGTGGCCTTTGCTTTTGGTTTCATGTCCTGAAAGCCATCAGCCAGAACATCGCCAAAGAGCTTTTCCCCTGTAGCATTCATTATGCCTAGTGTTTAAGTACCTAATTGATTTAAAATTAATTTTTGCATATGATGGAAGAGCCTGGTTTTGTGTTCTTATGCATAGCCTGTTTCTAGCACCATTTGACAAGGAGAATGCATTTTTCCATTGTGTGTGTGTGGTCCCTTTGTCAAAGATAAGTTGAAAAGTAGTTGAAAGGCATAGTAGGAAAACACCTCTTTATGTCCTTATTATTTAAATCTGGTAAGTAGAAGAGAGGCCTGAGAAACCACCATCACCACTTTTTCTAATGCTTAACTGAAAGGAATTTTCAGTTCTGTCTCCTTACTTTTCAGAAACACTGTCTTAATCTCTTGGAGACAGAGATGTTACTGCTGCATATCGGCTTTGTGTTCTTCTGCCTTATCAGAGCCGACTGTCAGCAGTGCTTTTCAAACATTTGTCATAATGCCTATGTGGTCGTAACACTTACTACGTTACACTTCCTACGTTACAGACCACAGAAAATAAACATGATTTTTAATTTTATTCATTAAGTTTTGATTTCGAATCCCTTCATACATTTGAGCTATATTAAAAGTGAAAACTGTTTTGTCAAGTATTTTTGGCAATAATAGCTTTCGTTTCTGAGACCTTTTTTGAAGCACTGTTCCTAAATTGTGTTTTTGTATTTTGTTTCTAAAATACCTTTAAAAAGTAAGGTAATGAAAAATGTATGGAAGGCCAGTCATTAGCCCTTCTAAAGTAGCTTGCACATTGATCTGTCTTCTTAAGAGGCATTATATGTTGGGAGTTTTTAAGTATAAATATAACTCTTGTTTGTTTTGAATGTTTACAGTGTGTTCAATGTGATTTTCTCCTGTCAAGTACAGCTTCCTGTTCTTCATTTCACCATTTACAAACAGAATTACTCAAAATAGACAGTCGTTGTGTTTACTTGGTGAAATTTTATTATTTTCATGCAGGTTCTTACAAAACCTGCATTTAAAAATGGATGGCCAAGACATTACTCCCTAAGACAATAATATTTTTAAACATTAAAATAATTCCCTTTAGGCCATTACAAGATTTATGTAAAATTATGTATTTTATTGTTATATACCTGTCTTTGTTTAGAACAATTTTATTTATTCTTTGAGAATTATGTACATATAAAGAGTGCATTTTGATCTTAGCTACTCCCTTTCCTCTCTCTCTTAGTCCCCTGAGACTGCCCCCAACATGGCCTCTTTCCAGCTTCATGTCCTTTAATGAAAGAAAAAACAAAAAACAAAACACGCAAACAAAACGGCAGCAAAAATCCCTACCAAGTCCAGTTAAGGCTACCTGTATGGGTATGGGGCCATCCACATAGGCAACCTTCCAATGGCCACATCCCCAGAGAAAACTGGCCCTTCCTTCTATACCAGCCAGCAGCTACCTGTGAGCCACTTCCTCATCTATGCTGGAGTTTTGCTGGCTTGCCTTTCTGTAGGCCTTGTGCAGGAAAGCACAGCTGATACTAATTCATGTATGCAATCACCATGTCATATCCAAAGGACATTGCACAGCATTCCTGCTGTACTCTGACTCTTACATCCTTTCTACTCATCCTCTGTCATGTTCCTGGAGCCTTGGGATGGGGGAGTTGATATTGATGTCCCATGTATGGATGAGCACTCAGTCTCTTATTAGCATTTTGACCAGTTATAAGTCTACATTGACTACTGCCCACTGTTTCTTTGGCCAAGGTTAAGAAGAGCATTACAAATCTATGATTATTGTGGGGGGCCTCCCCCCACTTTTCCCCCCAAGGCACTCTTAAGCAGGGAGAAGTGAGGAATATATAGATAGAAATATAGAGGAGAGAGAGAGAAAACACAGGATATCCTTGGGAGAGCCTGGGTCAAAACCTACCAGCCCCTTCTTTCTCTACTAAAGGGCTGTTAGAGGAATGCCAAGGGGTGGAGCAGAAGACTTCCCTCCAGCACGGCCAAGTGCAGACCATCCCAAACACCTGGTGACCATGCACATGGTCAAGCCAACCCGTAATGTAGACCTGCTGTGTAAAGCAAGCTCAGATCTCACTAGAAAACCTTTGTGGGCTCCCACAGGTCCCTCCTCTTAATTTTTTAGAGTCCCTTAGGCCCCATCAGATAGACTGAGGTCTGTCTTAGGTCGTTTTCCCTGATTATTTCTTCCATTACCCATCATGGAGATAGGATTTTCATCAAGCATACTCTGTCTTAGGCTGGAAGCTATCAAGAAGAAAGTTGCCTGTCATTGACTCTTAGCCTCTGGCCGGAGGGGTACTAAGCTCTGGCCCAGGTTCCTGTTGAGCTCACAACCGTCCACAGTGATCTCTATAGCTGCCACACCTCCCAGTATAGGAGTAGAGGATGATAGAGATGGCATATCTTTTTTGGAGTGGGTCTTAAGATGTCTATAACAGCCTTAGCTGTGCCAAACCCTTTTTAAATCAATAAACTCTTGATGCAAACTGCATCAGATAAATTACATCAAACTTAAAGATTCCTTTAGCTTTTACCAAACTCTGGTTCATTAACATCAACGTGATTCTAGTTTAAACATTAACAACCCTCTTGACTGAACTATTGTCACTATACATATTTACACTTTTTGCAAGCTTACATTAAACATTTAGACTTACACTCACCATTTACACTTTTCACAAACTAACATTCAACATATACTTATTTATACTTCCTACAAGCTTATAATCATAAGGAAACTATTTTATAAACATATAAGGAAGCTATTTTACAAACTTTAGCACATATCTATAGAAGAACTATCTCTTAACAGAACTAACTTATACTAGAAAGTATCTAGAAGATATTTCTTAACATTTAGAAGAGATTTCTTTCCCTTTTTTTTTTTTGTTTTTGTTTTTGTTTTTGTTTTTTGGTGGTAGGGTTTCTCCGTGTAGTTTTGGTTCCTGTCCTGGATCTCTCTCTGTAGACCAGGCTGGCCTCGAACTCACAGAAATCTGCCTGGCTCTGCCTCCCAAGTGCTGGGATTAAAGGTGTGTGCCACCACCACTGCCGCCCGGCTTAAAAGAGATTTCTTAACTGATAGCTAAAAGAGATTTCTTAGCTAAATTATTAGCAAGACAAGAAGTACACAAATCATTTCTAAAGTCCAGAGTTTACAGTCAGCTTTGCTGTCATTCTGAAAGTTCTCTTGAGGGTTGGAAACAAGAGCCTAATTTGTCAATGGCTCTCCCTCAACCCTGGGATTTAGTGAGTGCTCTAGCTATGGAGTTGTAATATTTGTTTCTAGGGGGCAGTAACACTCTCAGGACAATGCCAGTCCCCCAAAGTCACCTTTCCTGCTGAGCTCTCTCAGCTATTCCAGAACTGGCAGAGATGTGTTCAGTGGCAGATGGTTTCTAACTAGGGGCTGTCCCTTTACCCAACTCATTGCAGCTCCTCTGTACTACAATTCAGACAAACATTTCTGCTATAGCAGAACTTTCCGTTTGCTCTACTGAAAATCCTTACCTCAGGATGAAGGTGAAATTACTGTATGGAGCTGCCATAAAGTTCTTAGCAAAAACTCCTTGTGCAGCTATTAGGCACTGTCTCTAGCCTGCATTGATCCACTGCTAGTTAGGCAAAAGCGGTTTGGCTCTGAATTTCGTTTCTTTTCAACTTTTCATTAGAGTTGATATTCCTCTGTTCCATACTCATCACCAAACTCTCAATTTCCCCCTACTTAATTTTTTTTAAAGCTATATTTTCCATGGGTTCTTTTAACAATGCTGATGTTCCTGATAGATTCTTATTAGCCCAATATTTCTGGCAAGGTTATTTGTTAACCAAAATGCTACTGTCCAAAGGAGTCAAGAACTTAGATGATTCATGAAACACATCCTTCATAAGCTTCACTTCATTCATGTAACTTCTCAGCCCCTGATGTTATTTTTATTAGCAGCTGTGATATACTCTGATTATGAGTCATTCAGCTTAGACTGTAGTTGTAGCTTTTCAACCTTTAGTACTTGGTACATTTTTTCCTGTTCTCACAAACATCAGTGCATTCACTAAGCAAGCGTTCTATTTTAGCATTGTTTTCTTACAGGGAACTTTCAAGTGAAGCAGCTATTTTGTGATATGGCTAGATTTTCTGAAGTTTGATCCCCATCTACAATGCAGTCATTTCTTTTTGAGTGCCTGCTTCCTCATCCCCCTGTTAGATTTGTAAAGGAATCATTTATTGCAGAACTTCTGATTAATCTCATTTGTCCTCTCTAGTATCTCATAACACAACCCAAGTTTTTTATTTTTACTTGCCTGTAAATTTTTCCCATGCCTAAAGTAATATCCCAGTGTAGGAATCACTTTCCTTTGCTTTAAGGGGTTCAAAATGATTTGTTGATAAACAATATTGGTATTTTAATTGTGTCCTGAAGGCAAGCTTGATCACCTGTTTCTTGTTTTTTTTCTGGGAGGTAAAGCCAAGCTTTTCAGCAGCGCTTAAGAAAGAAACTTCACTTTCAGCTGAAAAACCCAGAGTTTTCGGGCAGTATCGCCATTTTTAGCTGAAAACTTCGATTCCCAGACTGCTTTTCTGTATAGTGTCATGCTATTACTACATTTCCCAAGCTACTTTTTCAAACTACATTTCCTATGATGCTCTTTGGGTCTGCCATACTTCCATTTCTGCCTACACAGTTTATTTTCATGCGTTTGCTTTTTCAACGGGAGATTTTTTTTTCTTCCCTAAGCTTGCATTAGGATGCCTGTGTTACCATGTACCTCTCCAATTAGGTCTTTCACCTGCCACTGTTCCCAAGCGGGTCACAACTGCTACATGCACTCTGGCGTTTTTGTGCAAGAAGCAAAATCCCCTCAGGACTTACTCTTCTGAATTACTGGGTCAGTGAAAGAAAATAAAAGTACTTAAGATAAAGCTTTTTCACAGCTCTTTCAGAGAGACGCCCCCCGCAAAGATCTTTGTTTTGTCATAGCTTATCTCCTCCCCCAGATACAAAACCCCTGACCTCCGGAGGGTCACAACTTTAATATGATTCTCATCTTGGCGCCATCGTCTGTCCACAGTCTGTCCACAGCTCCTTTGTTTAGTGTAGGGCCTTGTGAACCCTTTCCTACTCTATACTGTAATATGGCTGGCTTGATCTTGTGCAGATATTCTTCAGGCAGCCAGAGCTGCTGTGAGTTCATGAGTGCAAACGTCCCATTGTGGTTAGAAGACACTGCTTTGCTCCAGTCCTTCCTGACATCTTTCTGCCTCCTCCTCTGTGATGGTGCTGAGCTTTGGACAATATGTGATATAGATGTCTCGTTTGTGCTGACTATTCACTGATACTTATTCTCTGCGTTTTGATCAGTTGTGGGCTTCTGCATTCACCACCATTGCCGCTCAAAGAAACTAATCTATGGGTAGATGATATGAATGTAGAAAGGAGTTTGTTACTTTGCCCATTTAGCAGAATAATCATTGTAGCTTCACCTGTGGGGCCTATGAGCTCCTCAACCATGGGTTCTTGGCCAGATTTACAGTACCCGATGTGTTTGGTTTTGTGTAGACGGCTTTAAATCCAATTAGAAAGGGGTTGGCTACCCCCATAACATTCATGCCACAATTGCACTCATGGGCGTATCTTGTCATGCCGGTCCCTATTGTGGTTCACAGAATTCACCAGCAAGGTAAGACTGTTGATGTCTTTCCCTCCCCCAGCTAGCAGGGAAGAATCATCCTGGTCAGTACCAATTTTATTTTTCCATGTCCTGTGGTCAATGAATGTGATGTCTTAAGCAATAGGGCCTTACTGTCAAGTTGTGAGCAGTCAAGAGCGATGGCAATGGCCTCTGTTGCTTTGGCAGTGTTCTGACCAATACCTTGAGGGGAAGTGTCCTACATCTGACTCTGGCCTTTTTATTGGCAGCTTCTGGGATGAGCATCTTCATGGGTGTAGGGTAACTTCAATTACTGGACAAGTCCTTTTATGGATATATATTTCCATTTCCCTTGAATGTAAATCTAGGAATGGAACCACTAATCACCTTAAACCCAAACTGCTGAAGCTTTCTTTGCCATCCCACACTACAAGGATTAGGAAAAGTCAGAAACATGTAAATTTCTCCACTATATGGTTCCCTTGTAACAGTCAGAGTCTTTTATTTTTTTAAGTAAAATTCCCCTGAATTTCTGCCTGTTGATAATCATTTTCCTCTGCTTTAAAATTGTCATAGAAAAATATCCTGACTGAAGGTTATAACTTTTGTCTTTAAGAATTTTAACATAACACGAACTGTTTCTCAGTCTTTACCAGCTCAGGACACCAACAATGATTGTTTTAAACTCAGTTTTATTTTGCTCCCTTTTTGCTACAAATCCTTGAATAGGTTTCTCTGTTGCTCATAATAGAATTCACTTCTTACAGTTGCATATGTGACCTATAGTCCCCCCTCAGCCCACTGTCTATCTTGTTGACCTTCACTGCTTCATATCTCCCACCTGGCTCACTCTGAACCCCTCTGATCTCTTTGCCTCAGAGGCTCTTCTACTGGATGTCCATATGGCTGGCTCCTTTGCCATCTTCAGATCTATGTTTAAAGGTGACATTTATCGTAGACCGTCCTAATTGGAAGAAGCTTCTATTGATGCTTATCTCATTTTATACCGCGTTACTTTATATTTTACCTGTATATTTTTTAAATTGTTTGCTTCTGTCGTGAAATGCCAACTTCACAAGGACAGAACTGTTTGTCTGTGTTGGTCATTCTGTCGTTTCACTCTTGCAGTAGCCTTTGGAAGACAGCAGAGTCTCCAGAAATAGTTGTTAAGTGAACAGTGTCCTTGACTCACAAATGGTGCTATTTTGAAGTTGAGTCTGTTTGCTTTTCTTATAAAGATGGATATTTTTATTTATTGGTGAGAAAAGAACAGTTCAGGGAAGAGATGTACATTGCATTTTTCGTTTCCTAGTATTTTTTTTTAACTTTAATTTTTGTTCTACTTTAAGCTTTTGTGTGTGTGTGGTTCGTTGATGTTACGGCTCTTGGATCTTCTTAGACTCCTAGATTCCAGACATTTAAATTTCTCTCTTTAGAAGGGAGAGTATAGGAAGAGTTGCTTTAGCTTGAAACAGATGGAAAGTCTTCTAGGGAACAAAAAGTGAAGGATTTAGCTGTTGATACAGCAGTCAATTTAAAAGGTTTTAATCAAAGAGACCCTTAATCAGTCTTATTCAAAACAGAAATGTATTCTCTCCTAAGTAATTGGCTGAGACCAGAACCATTAACAAATTGAATAAAGATTTTGCTAATGCCAAAGAACTGTGCTGTTAGCAAGATTACCCCAATTACATCATCGTGCTCCAAGATGTGCACTTGCTAAATACAGCTGATGTAGTTTTTCAGTGTTGCCAATTTTGAGATCATTAGTTGAATGACATTTCACTGTCCTCAAACTTGTACTATTCATATATTTTTGACTGAGAGCCATAGCAATTTGAAAGTCATTGATGTGTCCTATCAACATCTTAAATTTGAATTTAGAGAGAAGTCTCATGGCAGGTATTTTGGATAAGTCTATAGGTCAAGAAGTATAGGCTTTTTTTTGTTACACTGAAAGTGAGACCATGCTGACCCTTGTGTGTAACTTGAATGTATAGTTAGGGCATATCCCTAAGTGAAGCTATAGTTAGGGCATACCCCTAAGTGAGGGTATAGTCAAGGCATATCCCTAAGTGAGGTTATAGTCAAGGCATATCCCTAAGGGCGGGTGTAGTCAGGGCACATCCCTCAGTAAGGGTATAGTCAGGGAATATCCATAAGTGAATGTGTAGTCAGGGCATATCCCTAAGTGAGGGTATAGTTAGGGCATATCCCTAAGTGAGGGTATAGTCAAGGCATATTCCTAAGGTCGGGTGTAGTCAGGGCATATCCCTAAGTGAGGGTATAGTCAGGGCATATCCATAAGTGAATGTATAGTCAGGGCATATCCCTAAGAGGGTATAGTCAGGGCATACCCCTAAGTGAGGTTATAGTCAAGGCATATCCCTAAGTGAGGGTATAGTCAGGGGATATCCCTAAGTGAGGGTAGAGTTAGGGCATATCCCTAAGTGAGGGTGTAGTTAGGGCATGTCCGTAAGTTGTAATGTTTATAATAAGCATCCCTACCTCTTAAGATTTGATGATTTGGTAACCTGAAAAGCACAGAGTGCTGAAAGTACATCACAGGTTTGGTCCCTTTGCTTTTTTACTTCTGCTGAAAGCAGCATGTTCCTGCTGTCCTCTGGAGACTGCTCAATGGGTTGTCTTCCCAGAGATTTGCGCTGTATGTATCACCCTGAGTTCAAGGGCAGCTTGGGCTGCATTAGTCGGTTCTAGACAAATCTGGGCAACATATAGCAAGACTTTTTAAAACAAACAAACAAACAAAGAGGCTTTTAAGAGTGACTGAAGTTCAGGAGCATTCTTAGTTTTCTCTTTCAAATGACTTAGCATTTTCACAAGATGGAGCCTTCTGCAAGTGTTGTCCTGGTATAAAATGCTGAGTTACTCTTCCCTAACATGAGACTCTGTAACTACTACAGATACTTTGCTGTCTACCCAGGTCACAGCCACACACCTTCTTCACCAGACTTCTCATTCATATCTTACTACAGGCCTGGATGAGAGCAGTTAGCACTAACTATAGCACCGCCCAAGGGCTACCCTGTCCTCAGGGTGTCCTCCACCAAATGAATTAGTCCGTTACCTTTAAACGTAACCTCACTCAGATTCTCAGGACAGGGCAAGATGCAGCTAGATTCTTTTCTAGCACATCACACAAATGCCCTGACCCAGTCCCTGGTGGAGACCATGTTCCCTCTGAACCCTCAGAGGCCAGACCTTCAACTGCACACATTCTTGTCTTCCAAGTGCCCACCAGAATGGTCCTTTGAGACTTTAGTCCAAAGTTCTCTTATTCTTGCTTCTCCACTGCATCCAAGAGCTGCCTGTTCTCCTGTCACCACTTCCCATCTCATGGGTCTCTTCCTCCCGTGCCACTGGAGAAGTGCTGGGATTACACATTTGTACCACCAAATTGGGCTTTTTACGTGGCTTCCTAACAGTGAACTCAGATCTTCAGGTTTATATGGTCTTGTTTTCCTGGCTATGCTCTTTAAAAGTATACTCTTATCTACCATCTAACCTGACCCTGTTGGTATTTTATTCTTATCGCTCAATACCATACAATGTTGCTTACTTACTAATCATCAGTGGATCTTTTATTCACTTGAATGTTAGATTTAGGAAAGTAGGTATTTCTGTTTTTTCTTTTTAGTGTTAAACTGCAAGCCTACAGTAGTAGGTAGAGCATAGGATGTCATTATTGGATGCTTGTTGAGTAAGTTCTTAGAACAGTTACAACACTGAGATAACTCCAGAGTTGCAGCATCCAGCAGCAGGGAGTGATCAGAACAGCGTGGTGGCAGCTGGGGAGTATCTTCACACCTGAGTGTCCGTATCATCTGTAACTGTATCTCGGAACAAGGTTGGTCCTTACAGCTGTGGCCAGGTTAGGGGGTCTCTGAGCTGTTAGGCATGTTCAGGGATTTGTCATGGGCCTGTGGTTTTAAACTGACTTGACTGTGGTTTGTGTTTCGTGGTCTCTGGGGCGAATGTCAGTGTCATAATGTGTGCTCTTGTTGTTGTTGTTGTTGTTGTTTATCTGTTTGCTCTCCCTCTCTCTATGTCTCTGTCTCTGTCTCTGTTATTCCCCTCTCCATTACTTAGTGGACAGGCTCCACCTTCATCACACTGTCTTTTCTCCTAAGGTGAAAAGAGGTGGCCATCTCCCTGTGTGAGTTTATTTGCACAGATGGCTCCTGGCTTGTTGACTGACATTTGTTTTCCATATGCTTGCCATCAGTCCTGCTACAGTTCTTACAGTGTGCAGAATGCAGAATCCCATCACCAGCTGACTAGTTGGCATTTTGAAATGTGACCTCCTGTGCTTCTTGGAGTTCAGGCCTCAGTGTTGAGAGCTTCACCAGCTTTATACTGCGGCTATGGCTGATTCATCATTTCCACTGCTGTTTAAAAATGGACAGAAAACTAGGGTGAAATTAATACTGGTCACTCAGAGGTAGGAATCATTACTATCCCGACAAGACCAGGTTTTCCCTCAAATTGTAATGCTTGTTGCTTAAGATTCATAAATATGCAGATAATTGTTATAGTTAGCTTCTGCTGTCGGTTTGACATAAACTTAGTGTCACCTTTTAGAAAAGGAACCCCAACCAAAGAATTGCCTCCATCAGATTGGCCTATGACCGTGTCTGTGGGGGCATTTTCTTAGTTGCTAATAGATGTAGGAGGGCCCAGCTTACTGTGGGTGATGGGTGTGGGCAGGTGGGCCAGAGCTGTAAGAAAGGTAGCTGGGCAAGCCAGAGGGAGCAAGCCAATAAGCAGTGTTCCTCTGTGCTTTCTGCTTCAAGTGTGTCTGCCTTGATTTCTCACCTTGGCTTCTCCTGTGGATGTACCATAACCTGTAAGATGAACTACATCCTTTCCTCTACAAGTTGCTTTTGGTCATGGTGTTTATTACATCAACAGAAACCTAACTAGAACACCAGTATTTGAGAAAAAAACACGTAAAATGCTAGACACTGTAGATTTGTCTAACGCCAATCGTGTGTTTTTGTTGTTGTTGGTTGTTTTTTGGTTCTGAGAGCAATGAGGATGAAATTACTTCCTTTGCTTATTTATTTTTTTTTAGTTTTGCACACCCTTGTAATAGGAACCTATTACATACAAAGGAGGGAGTGACTTGTATTCCTTGAATTAAATTACTTGATAATGTAGCAGTCATTTCTTACATTATTCTGACATCAGCTTTGTTCAGGTTTGTGGCCAGAGTGGTTTGTTTTTTGTTTTGTTTTGTTTGTTTTGTTTTTTTGATCCTGAGTACCTTCTTCTTTTTTTCCTTGCTCTTTTTTTTATTTAATTATTTTTTCATTTTACATATCAACCCCTGTTCCCTCTCCCTCCCCTTCTCCCGCTCCCCCTCACCTTCCCCCATCCCATCCCCATCCCATCCTCATAGGGGGTAAGGTGGCCAGAGCTTTTGATTACTACTTAGTAAGTTGAGCTCCGTCTCCCTATAAAACTTGGCATCTCCTGGGAGTGAGACAGCAGTTTACAGCTTTGATTATTTAATTCATGACCCTAGTTGAGTGGATTGTAAGGACCTTCGCCAGATTCCTTCCCTCTTCTCCCCCGACCCTTTTCAGAAGTTGACGTCTAATCATCTGTGTGTGTAGCAGCAGTGTGCTCTGATGTGTGCAGTGGTCCAATGAGACACACCCTTACATCCTGGGCTCACCCCGTTTTCCTTCGACACACTGTTTCCTGAGGAAGTAGTCTCCATACTTTCCCTCAGTGTGTTGGAAAGAATGGACACCTCTCTCTTTTATCTAAATCGAAGGTGTGAATCTGACAGGTGTTGAATTTCACACAAATACGCATTGTTGAGGACTTCTCAGTATGACCTTATGGAGATTGATAAATTGATCATCCCAAAAGTCATTTCTTTCTTGGTCATGCGGGTGTATAATGAGAAAGCTTTGAAACCATAACCCTGCAAAGCAGATCATACATCAAATTGAAAAACAAAAGTGCCTTTCCATATGGGAAAGGTTCGGGAAGCGTTATTTTTTTCTTCATTCTGTGTGTGTGTATGTGTGCTTTCAGAACAGAGACTGTGGAAAAGCCATGTGAGATTACAGCAGCTGTGAGGAGAGGCTCTGAGTAGCTAATCAAATACCTAAGAACAGAGTGTAGTGATGGACTTGCGAAGTGTTTCATAAGTAAAAGGTATTCATTCATTCATTCATTCATTCATTTATAGTCTTCATTTTCCTCTTCTCTGTGTTCCCCTGAGGCACTAGTCATGTTTGGGACATGGGTACAGATTTACTGGTAGGTTGTAAGAACCAACAGAGGTTCCGGTTTCCCCATTGGTAGCACATTCCCCAAGCAGATCACCCCGTCACAGCTAGGCAGTGGCATTCAAACAGTTAGGATATAGAGTACCTCCATCACAAGTGTCTCTCAAGGTATCTGTGCTTTTGAAGAAACTGAGGTCACAATACTCTTGTTTTCTTGGAGTTTCTCTCCCCTTGCCCATCCTGTGCATCCTTGTCAACCACAGATCCAACGTCTTTCTGTATTATCCTGTCATTTCAAGAATGGTCTGTGAGTGGGGTGCTGCAGGCTCTGAGAGCCTGGCTTGACTCTTGCCTTATAATTACAGTTTTCTGGAGATTTATCTGGGTGGCTCTTTGCATGTTCTTTCTTTTTTATTGCCATATTGTGGATAGGAAGTAGTTTAAACATTCAACTTTGGAAAGGCAGCTTAGTTATTTGCAGTTTGGGATTATTACAGATAACTGTCGTGAACATGTTTAGGCAGGTTCTTGTGTGAACTCAAGTTTTTGTCATGTGATTAATTATTAAATCATATGGTAGCTGGTTTTTGCCTACAGTGACTATATCGTTTTGCATTCCTACCAGTCATGTATAAAGATCTGCATTTTCTGTATATTTGCCAGTGGTTGTGTTGACACATTTATTTGAACTGTTCTAGAAGGTGTGTAGTAAAGTCTCCCCAGTGCTGTATCTGCGTTTCTCTGATGACTGGTGATGCTCAGCGTTTTTTCTTGTGCTTATTTGCCATTCATTTCTTCTCACCTGAGATGACTCTTCATGGGCTGTGCATAGTTTTCAAAAATACAAGTACTGTTTTTATCCCATTTCCATTTCTCCCTGTCCCTTTCCTACTGCAGTGTCGCCACTCGTGATCTCATTTTTAAGTATTATTGCTACACACACACACACACACACACACACACACACGTAAAACCTACTGAGTTCGTTCAGTGTTGCTCATATGTCTGTGTGTTTAGGACTGACCGCTTGGCATTGGATCACCTGTCAGGGGGATCATCCCTGGGGAAAGCTGATTTTTCCTCTCAGCCACTCTTTATTAGCTGTAGCTCTTTTTAGAGGAGGGGCTGTGGTGGTTTAGATGTGAGTGTCTTCTTAGGCTTTCGTATTGGAATGTTTGGTGCTGTTTGGGAAGGCTGTGGAACCTTGAGGAGTTGCAGCCTTGCCGGAGAAAGCACATCATTGCAGCTGGCCTGCCTGACTTCCTGTTTGCTCTCTCTGCTTTGTTTTTTCAGTCGAAGATGGGAGCTCTTGTCTTCTTGTGCCTGTTAGGCCTTTCCTCCAGAACTGCAAGTCCAAAATAAACTTCTTCTTCTTTACGTCATTTTCGGTCAGAGTGTTGTAGCAACAAACAGAAAGTAATATGGTGGTCTTGTAAAATTTACCCCCTCCGTGTCCTGTCAGCTGGTGTGGTCATTTTGTGGGTCTTATTTAGACAGCCATATTGTTAAACTTTGATAGGTGTCCCCATCATGTTTAGAAGATACTATCTCACAGCTGGCCTCCTGGTCCTCTGGTGCTCACAGTCTTTCAGCTGCCTCCTCTGTGATGTTCCCTGAGCTTTAGGTGTACAGATTGCACTGTAGATGTAGGGCTGAGGCTGCATACACCAGGGTCACTTACTCTGTACAGTTTGACCAGCTGTGGATCTCTGCAGCACCCCCTAGCGGCTGCAAAAAGAGACTTCTTTGATGAGGGCCCAGAACCACATTTTAAGTTGTGCTCTATGGTCTCAGTGCTCCTTATTTATCTAGGATACTAATCCTTTGTCAGACATATGGTTTGCACATGCTTACCCCTACTGTATAGCTTGACTTGTCTTTTAATGGGGTCACTTGTGGAGCAAGCACTTCGATTTTTGTTGAAGATTGATTTACCAGTTTTTCCCTTTAGAGTCTGCTCTTATTTCAAATATAAAAACTCTTTCCTGGTCCTAAATTTTCTTTTAAAATTAGATCAATATATATTTTGACTTTCCTTAAAACTTTCTTTTGGTCTTGGACATTATTTGAAAGTATGTGGTTAACTTCCAAATATTGAGAGTTTTTCTGTTCTTCCAGTTAATTGATACCTTAATGAATACTCTGTGTGTATCAAAAGTAATGCACACATTGAGGGCAAATATCACCCAGTGATTTTTAAAGACAGTCATAAAACCTGAAAATGTAGAAGAAAGATTAAATATTTTATTAATAACAGAAATAAATCTTAAAATTCTTGTCTAAAGGATTTAGAATGTGAAAGCAACTCTGGCTTTAAATAAGAGATATCTGAAACAAGTTGGTAGAACATATTCGAAAATAAACAGCTATGTGATTTTATAAGGACACAAGAAGTGTGTGTATGGAGAAGAGAAATAATTTCTGCACTAGAAATGAGAGTGTACTTACATGCTGAAGGACTGAGGGTGTAGCTACCTGTGTGGTATGGGGCTCAGAGAATGCTGCCACCGTGGCACTAAGGGAAGTCAAGCCATGTAAAGCCAACTTTAGAACTGAGTCGCGGAATTAAATTCATAGGAAGGGATAAAATTCCCACCTAAAATGCTTTCGAAAAGAGAACAGAAGTTTATTACCGTTTTGGACAAATAGGGAGGGCCTGCCCTGCAGTCAGCTAGGCGGGTGTGGAAGGGAGGTAATGGTCTCTAAGTTCTTAGAAAGGCTTAAAAGAGACTTTCGGGAATTTTGGTAAAGATAATTGACAGTGATCTTGACCTAAAGGAAGGTAGGGTTGGAGAGTAGTGTCCAGTATCTATTTTATAGTGTCATCTATTTTATACTATCCATTTTTAATACCTTCTTTGGCAGATGTTTTGCCAATACTTTTACACATATTTTGTTGCCCACAAAAGCTCAGTCCAGTGGTTATATCAGATTTTCCCAATTTTAACCCAAAGTGAAAAACTGATGCTTGGGATTAGCTGATTTGCCCAGTAGCATGGACGTGGGAAGAGTGGCCTCGGACTTTGAATACAGATAGGATTGACTGAAAACTACGTCAGCATACATAAATGCTGTGTCTGCCCACACAGACCAGGAGAATGCCCTCTTCCTAAGAGGACTGGAGAGGTCATACCCGCACTCCAAGAATGTGGTATATGACATTTGCCTCTGAAGATGTC
Organism: Peromyscus eremicus; assembly: GCF_949786415.1. Classification (NCBI taxonomy): domain Eukaryota; kingdom Metazoa; phylum Chordata; class Mammalia; order Rodentia; family Cricetidae; genus Peromyscus; species Peromyscus eremicus. The sequence continues at coordinate 35,559,768 of NC_081435.1, forward strand.
ACCCAAAAACTGCAGCTCATGTGATTTGCCCCAAACATGCCAAATAAACATGTTGTGCTTTAAGTATTTGTGGCACTGTCTGCCCAGTGTCCTCTGAAAAAGCTCCACACTTGTCAGTACAGATCAGGTGTCCCTCATCTACAATGCTTGTGACTACAAGTGTCCACACTTTATATTCTTCAGATCTGGGGCAATTTGCTACACTTTACCGGGGGCGCATGGGCAGCGTGAAATGTGTATTTGAAATGCCCCAAATTCTAAGCCCTTGTGTGGCACATTATTATTGAAAAATTACCAGATTTTGAACCATGTTTGGATTTCTGGATCAGGAATGTTCAAACTATGTACCATTTCCCTTTTCAAGCAATTTTTCTTTCCCTCTATTACTAGTATTGAAGAAAATAATGGGTATTTCTTTTAAACCTGGGCCCAGGAAAATCATAATTCTTGCCTTTTATCTCCATCTTTTCCTCATTGAGAAAAGTATCAGGAGACCCAGATAGCCTCTGTGCCAGCGTGCAGCTGTTCTCTCTTTCATGATTATGTTTGTGTTTGCTTCCTATTACTGTGCCTCTTTAGTAAATGACCTTGAAGTACATCCTTTGACTTGAAGTCTGCACAGTCTGATGTTAATATAGCCCGGGCAGCCTTCTTTTGCATGCTAGCTGCGTGGTATGCCTCGTCTCCCATCCAAAATATTTCAATACTGCTATTTTTAGAGAGCTACTAGTTAAAATTTATCTGCTAACTTATTTGTTTACAAGAGAGAGAGAGAGAGAGAGAGAGAGAGAGAGAGAGAGAGAGAGCGAGAGCGAGAGAGAGAGAGCGCTCGAATACAGAGGCCAGAATCTGATATCAGGTGTCTTCCCTTATCACTCTCTACCTTCTGTTTTGAGATAAGGTCTTTCACTGAGCCTGTAGCTCACTGGTTGGCTAGCCTGCCTGGCCGTGAGCTCCAGTGCTCTGCCCATCTCTGCTCATACTCTGCATTTCACATGGATGCTGGGAATCTCACTGCCATACCCTGCATTTCACGTGGGTGCTGGGATCTCACTGTCATGCCCTGCATTTCACGTGGGTGCTGGGATCTCACTGTCACGCTTGCATGGCAGGTGCCTTACAGACTGAGTCATCTCTCCAGCTGTTTTTATTAGTTTTTAATTTCATAGGGTTACTGTTATAGCTAGTTTTGTTAATTTGGACCATGTTTTGTGGAGTAATTATAAGTTAATATTTCATTGAACTTCCTACATGGACATAGGAGAGAGAAGGAAGTCATTCATCGACTAACTGATTAGTAACATTTTCAATAAGAAGCAATGTTTATTAGGAGAAAATGTATTTACAGTTCTGGAATGAGTTTCCAAAACATTTAAAATATCACTGGTTTATTCTCCATTATTTTACTGACATTTAAACCCATAACACGAAGATACAAAGACCCTGTGTAGGATAGGTTTTTGTTAACTTGGTGCAAACTAGGGTTATCTGGGAAGAAAGAACCTCAGTTGAGAAAATGCCTCCTTCAGAATGGTCTGTGACAGATGTTTGGGCCATTTTCTTGATTAATGATTTATGTGGTATTAATCCTGGGCTGATGCTCCTGCCTTGAATGAGAAAGCAGGCTGAGCAAGCCATGAGGAGCACACCAGTAAGCAGCACTCCTCCATGGCCTCTGCTTGAGTTCCTGCCTCAGCTTCCTACCTGAGTTCTTTCCCTAGATGATGGACTATGAACTGTAAGCTGAAATAAACCCTTTCCTCTCCAAGTTGCTTGTGATCATAGTGTCTTTACCCCACATGGGAAGCAAACTAATATAGACCCTAAGTTTTAAATTAGAATATGAGCCATGCAGTAAAATGCCTGAGTATTTCAATGAACAAACATGGAGTGTACACAGGACCGAGCTTTGTTTTGAACAGAGGTAATAACACTTGGCTAACTTAAGGCAGAACTCTACACTAAATTTTGCTGTGTTCCCTGTAATTAAAATATTGATGACAGCTGTATTCGCTTCTCGTTATGGGTCGTCTCAGAGGACTAATTAGTGTACCACAAGACTTTTACCTTGGCAGAGAGAACAGCTCTTGTTCATATTTGTATCGACAATGCTTGTTTAGACCCTGCAAATAGCGTCTTCCAAGCAATGTACGGAGTTAGGTCTTTTAGTTTTTCTTTGAAGACATTTGTGTTTTTGATATATACATACAATTTATTTTGTAGGATAGTCCTTAGTTTACAATTTACTATACTTCCTTCTTGATCTAATTTTGGCTGTGAATTTTTTATTAGTCTGCTATGGAAGTGATCTTGTAGCCGTCACAGTACATAAACTTTAGGATCCTGACACCCATTTCGTGGTTTGGGGTCATGTTAATTTTGACCTCTTGGGTTAGCTGGTGAAAGCTTTCCTTGGTGAGTTTTTGCCCTCGGTAACCCGGAAGCAATGGGAGTAGATACTGTGACCTGTACGCTGACCACTATGCACTACTCAGACACGCTTTGTTTTTGAGACAGGCAGGATCTTTAGCCCAGGCTGGTGTCAGACTCTCATTGGGTAGTTGAAGATGTCCTTGAACCTTTGGGCCTCCTGCTTCTTACCCCTGGGTACTGGGATTCCAGGAATGCGCTACCACACTGGGTTAAGGACTTGCTGGGGAACCCAGGACCCTGTGCCGGCCAGGCAAACGCTCTACCAGCTGAAGCCCATCCCTAACCCATTCTCTGCTTCTGTGTGGCATCTTTGGTGACTCTCACTAAGTCAGTCCTCTGCAGTGTTTATTCTGATGTGATTTCAGACTCAAGAGTTTTAATCAGAAGAGAAGTGATTTCCGTTTGTTTTCACCTTAAGTGATAAGTTGTCTCCTCGTTTTACTTGTAGTCTGTGAATTGTAGATAGTAAAAGCACCTGTCTCAGAGTGCTGTGTGGTTTTCTATGTCTCCCAGGTTCACTGAAAAGAGAGCTTTGTTTTTTCCCTTTATCATTTTTTATTTTATTTTATTATTATTATTATTTTTGGTTTTTCGAGACAGGGTTTCTCTGTATAGTTTTGGTGGCTGTCCTGGATCTTGCTCTGTAGCCCAGGCTGGCCTCAAACTCACAGAGATCTGCCTACCTCTGCCTCCTGAGTGCTGGGATTAAAGGTGTGTGCCACCACCGCCCGGCCTGTTTTTTCCCTTTTTCTTACTGGTCTGTGTGCCTGTACTCTTTAATCAGTGTAGTTACTCTTTCTGAAGTTTCTCTTCCTTTACTGTTTCAGGATACTGATTTCTGTTCTATGAAACTCCATGTGTGAGCGTGTGTGTGTGTGTGTGTGTGTGTGTGTGTGTGTGTGTGTGTACAGGATGACCAGCACACACTCAGCACTTTGCTCAGGCACTTAGATAGCAGGCCGAGGTCACCAAATGGTTAAGTACTGCATATATTTTGGTGAATAGAAAAGCCTTACAAAGAAGCAGGATGAATAGTGACAGCTCACATGTTTTCTGTTGCGCGTGGACTAAGAACATGGGTCATGGGTTTTTGGCTCGGCCTGTCCGACTTGTGGACATCTGTTTGTCAGTCATTCTCAGTGCTGGTCTGTTACTGATCTAGAATGGTGGTGGGACCTGGAAGAATAGAGCCTAAAAATGCGGTGGACTAAAGTCTCATGCAATAGCTAACTTTATTCAGAGCATCAGACAATTTATAGTCTGCGGGTTAAGAAAGGTAACCTGAGTATAATCACAAGGAGAAGCTGCATGTGGCAAAAACATCTTTTCCCATGGCGGCACATAAACAAATAGCAACAACCAGTTGTAATAAATAATCTACAGCAAACTCACAGCTATCCGATTTACCCGGGAAGGGCATGAAAGCACATTTCAAGAACAGTTCTGTGTTTTTGAAGAAACTGAGGTGACAATACTCTTGCTTTCTTGGAGTTTTCTCACAAGCACTCAGAATTTTCCTCACATGACTCCATTCTTGGACGGTGTTCTTGACACTAGTCAAGGCCACAGATACTCTCATAGTTTTCACTTTGGGAGAGGGTGGTGGAGAACCTTCCAAAATTGGATGTAATTGTAAATGTGTGTACATTGTTAAAAGATAATATTCTATACCTTTCAGTTATCAATTGGTCAGTCCCCAATTAGTTACTTTTAGAAGTAAAGTTTTACCTTTTTCTCAAATGACTCATTGATTTTTTAATAATCTTCCAAAATAAATATGCATAATAAACATATAACAAATGAATCAGTTTAAACATTTATGTGTTTAAATTTCAAAGTCAAAATGCATAGTAGTTTCCTGTGTTAATGATTTAAATTTTAAGGTATATTTTTCAGAATCCTAAGGTGCAGTATTAGCACGGGAAGATAGTCATAGCTGTACCATGAATGAATGCATAGGTATCAGTGCTCAGGACCAGGCCGACGTATTGGAAGCAGCACAGATGTAGACCAGTTAGGAGTTGGTACTAAGTGCCAGCACGCATTTAACTCTTTCTAGGTCCTGATGTGGTGTGATTCCCCCGTTGTGCTGGTGTAGAAATTGAAGCTTAGAGAAGTCACCTGCTTAATTTAGGTCCACTTGAAAGTCACCGCACAGTTCATATTCTTGACTGTTACTAAACCAAGTGACAGATAGAGGTAACGCTTATTCTTCATAGAAAGGTATCTATTAGGCATGCTTTGGTCTATAGAGAGCAACTTTAACCACCACCACCATCACCAGTGTGTGTGTATAGAGGGGCTGGGGAAGAGAGGAGAGACAGAGACATCAACTGACCAAGCAAATGCTGGCTTGTAACTTATAATTCTGACTTCTTAAAAAGCTGTATCTAGTTGGAAATACAACTGAGTTTTTTCTTCCTCTCCTGCCGTTGATTTTAGTGTGAATACTCCTTCTTGAAAGCATACATATATAACATGATTGATCATTTATTTGAGGAGAATCCCTGTCAGGGCTGTTACAGGTTACAGGGATATGAAGGTGATAGATTCTTGCTTCATCATGATGGAGGTTACAGTCGACCCTGATGTGTCAGGCTATTACAGTATGCTGATCTAAATATTAGTAGAAGGAAACAGTGTCCTGAGAGGCAGGGTGCCCAACTAACTACAGAGGGAAGGGAAGGAAAAACCATAGAAGTGACATAGGATCCAAAGAACAGGCCTGCAACTAGCATAGTGCATTCTGGGACTCACACATGGTTCAGTATGGTGGGGTTATAGACAGTTATTAAGATATGTTACAACACACGATTGGAAAGGTAGTTCTTAAACTTGATGAAATTTGTGTACCAGACTTAGTACTTGAAATTTTGGATTTGTTTTGTTTTGTAACCACTGAGTCTTTGAAGAAGGAAAAATGGAATCTTGAGAGAGAGTGAAGGTAGGGACCCAGTTAGAGACAATCTGTGGCAGTTTGTGAAGAGATGGGTCATGACAGTCTGCAATGAAGACTACATGAGAGATACAGAAAAGTTGGGTGACTAAAATGCAGTGTACTTATAATGCTTTAAAATGTCACAACCACTATAATGCACATTTTCTGTTTTGGTACCTATTAAGGAGGTGGATAAGCAGATGGTTCAGGTAGATGGACTTGTGTTTTGTGTGAGGAAATGGAGCTCTTAGCCAGAGATGAGGGAGCAATGGCTTACGTGTGAACCAAAGGAGGATGCTCAAACTCAGTGCTCTGTCTGGTTGTTTCACACCAATGCTAGGCTGCACCCAGGTGTGCTTTAGTCTACGGCATGGGTGGGGTCAGCCAATAAGGTTGAGAAATAATTACAAGTCCATGTGAATACCTAGAAGGTGCTTTCCCCGAGGACATGGTGTGTTGCTGTTTTTGGAGGTCTATTCTTGTGACTGTTGGAAACAGGCGGGCTCATATTAGACACCGTTGTAGAGACTTCCAGTTAGTGTTAGTGATCAGCACTTAACACACACCTTAACACACACCTTTAAAGTGAGTCCTTGCTATGGGTCATGTTCCCCTTCTATACCTCTGAAGGACCCAGGAGAAGCAGAGCGTCTCTGTTTTCTCATCACATCCCCTCCCACGTTGATGGTCCTTTGATTGCACTCTTTCCAGCCTGGCCTCGAGTCACTGCCGTGTCTGTTCAGTGGTCTTTCAAGTCAAGTGATTAGTATTCTGGTCCAGTGAGCACTGTGAGGCTGGCTTTCTGTGTAGCAAAGGTAGTTTGGCGGTGTTGTTAGAGGCATGTGAGCACTGCTCTTCACAAAGCTTGGAACTGAATCTAAAACCACATGATCACACTGCTGAGTCTGGTCTCATAAAGCTGTTTGTGCTGTGTAATGTTTCAAGGGATTCTAAACTACCGTAGTCTCTCTCTCCTAATTTTGTCCTACCTGATTAACTTGCACTCTGTGTTAGTAAATTCAAAGGAAACAATTAGTTTCTACCATAATTGGGAGCCATAGTAAGTTAATGTACTTTGGAAAGTATAATGACCTCTCTGGTACCACAAGCTAGCTGGTACATCAGCAGTTTCTAGCCTGGTTGTCTGTTTACTGATTGGGCCTCATGGTGTGAACCTTGTGTCTGAGTGTTTTAGTTTCCTTCTAAATAGAAAGGGAAAAAGGGAGAAAGAGGGGATGAGGGAGAGAAAGCCTTGTTTGTACTCTGTCTAACACAAAGAGTTTTGAAGACAGTAGGAAGTCAGTAAAGGATTGTCACCCAAATATGCTATTTACTAGTTGAAATTTGTATTTTTGGGGGTGGGCGTGTTTGAGACAGGGTTTCTCTGTATAACAGCCCTAGCTGTCCTGGAACTCACTTTGTAGACAAGGCTGGCCTTGAACTCACAGAGATTCACCTGCCTCTGCCTCCCTAGTGCTGGGATTAAAGGCGTGCTCCACCACCGCCAGGCTGAAATTTGTATTTGTTTAATGCAAGTCTTTTAAAATGCTATCTTAAAATAACAATAAGGTTTTAAAACCCATCTGGATATGATGGCGCATGTTAGTAATTACAGTACTTGGGAGGTGAGGCAGGAAGATCAGGAGTTGAAGGCTACATAATGGGTTTGAGAAATATCCTGTGTCCACCCTTCACCCCTTCAAAAAAAAAAAAAACAAACAAAAAACCCACCCACCATTGGCTCTTTGTATACATGCTTGCCTAGCATTTTTATTTTTTAGACTAGCCTGTTTAGAGACCACTGTACTGCTGGAGTTGACAGCTATGACTAGAGACTGATGTACAGAGTCCAGAGGGAAAGCTGACAGAGATTTCAGGTGAAAGGAGCCTGCAATTGACTTTCCATTAAGTCTAGGCTGTTTGCGTTGATTCCTAGAGAGCAGGAATGTGCTGAAAGTTGACTGTTTTCTTCTTCCCTGCCATCTGAACCCGATCCTCTCTTGTCCTTTGTAGCTAGAGACAGTGGGATGGCAGCTTAACCTGCAAATGGCCCACTCCGCCCGAGCCAAGCTCCAGTCTCCTCAGGCCGTGCTGCAGCTGGGAGTGAGCCAGGAAGACTCCAAGGTGAGACACCCCCCACCCCCCCACCCCCCCACCCCCGGGCCCTGGTGAAGGGTGGGGTTTTGTTTGGTAGGTCTCGTACCTCATTGACAGAGGAGTCTGGCCTTGAAAAATGTAAGTGTAAATCAGCTGCAACAATGTGCTTCTCTTACAGACCATTTTATAATGTCTTTTAATTTGTGTGAGATAAAAATTTAATGGAGTCCCTCTGAAATTACTGTTTTTGATGCCCCCCACCGTGCGTGTGTGTGTGTGTGTGTGTGTGTGTGTGTGTGTGTGTGTGTGTATTAAGCTGTAAGCTGCACGTATAAAGGGAAAGGGATATTTGCTGTTGTCCAGCCAATGCCTGGGGCAGTCGGATAATCTGAATTACATTTTGGGGAATAGTGTGTTCATGTGTTTAAATCCTAATTTGCAAGATAGACTTTTTTTTTTTTTGCATTAGTTTACATCATAGGGCAGCTCCTCCTTCAGTATCAGTTTTAGAACAACCTGAACATAGTTATCAACAGTGAAAGAAATGCCGTGGAAGGTTCCCTACTGTGGCGTGTAGAGAAGTATGTTTCAGATATAACCTATCATATTTTATATTATAATTACTTCTTTACCATAGAAAAGGGAGAGTAAATCCCCCACCCCAATAGATGAGACTTTGTATTATTTTGAGACGTTTAAATAGAGCTGGGCATAGGGTGCTGTGGGAGATCTGAGGATGGAGAGGTTACAGTGGCTGAATATTCTTCCAGTAGCTACCTTTATAATATGTACTTTGATAGCATGTTCACAATTGTTATTATATCATAGGCATTTCTGTCTTTTTTAAAGAACTGGACAACTGGCTAGCCCAGGGTATATAACCACAAAATATTAATATGATTTAAGTCTTATATATAATGTATTAGTTTAATATAGTATTCTAAAATAATTTCCTTTCACACATTTCTCACTGGAAAATCATACAGACTTACTAGTCAAGTGTGAAACAGACTTTTATCATTGTTTGTGCTGCAACTTGGTGGTGACATAATTGTGGCATGGTGCCTAGTCTTTGTAAGACTGTTTTTTTCCTGTAGCATGGAGTGTGCATCTTACAGGGTTTCTGGAGAGATTCCATGCCTACTGTGTATAAAGCACTTAGTCCAATGTGGTAAATTCTCAGTGAGTACTGGCTGTTACCATCATTGCCGTCATCGGTACAGGAGGGAGCTAACATCAATCAGTCAGCCAGCCAATCAATCGATCAATCAATCGATCAATCAATCAATCAGCCAATCAATCAATCACTTTGCTTCAGGTGAAAGTTCTTACTAAATTTCTTTGCTAATGTAGTTACTGTCCCTTTCTTTTCTCTTTCCTATGTCATCTCTCTCTTTTTCTTGATATACTTTTTTTTATATACTTTTAATATTTATGCTTACTGGGAAATCAAGAGCAAAAGGACAGCCTGGGAAGTCCCTTTCCCTTCTATGAACCTAGGAAGGTCTTCCTTTAGGTTTAGGAGGATGGTCTGGAAGGCACTGGAGTAGACGGGCTTACCATGACTGAACACAGGCATATTTAAGTAGCTATCTCGGTTTGCTCTCTTAGGACTACTGCGTGTTAACTCCAAGTAGCTACAGAGCTACAGCACTATGTGAGCTAAGGGATATTATTTTTACAAATACTAGATATGCTTTAAGCATCAGGGCTTTCATAGTGCTTCACTTTGGGATGCCCAAGACCTCCCAGCTCCATCACATAGGCATAAAACCAAGCCTTTATGCCTGTGTGTCCATTTCATTGTGAGGCAGTGGGAATGAAAGAATAATACTTCTAGCCAGACAATTTTTTTTTAAATTCATGTTGCTCAGGAAGTCAAAACAGAAAAAAATCAAAATCATTAGTGATATGGGTTAAGTATATTTACATTTTTCCATTTGTTACTCTTTAGAAATTTTGATTGGATTGTACTACATTATGAGCATTATTTAGCCTTGTAACCTGAAGAACTAGAGCACCACTGTCTTTCACAGTGGAAGAGCAAGGAGAGCAGCGCCCACTGTGAGGGGTGTGAGCTCCTCAGCCCGTGTGCAGATTGAGCCACTTCTTTCTCTTGCCCCTACTGTGGCATTGGGTGGACTCGACCCAGCCAACATTCCCCAGACAATAGACACACAGTGAAATGTAAACCTGCTGTCAGCCTGGGCAGGAGCATGCTGGGTCCAAGTGCTCTGTGCCTCAAGGAACAGTTGCCAACTCCACCATCTCCTCAGCGAAGTGCTGAGTTCCGCCCTGAGGTGAATTTGTGTGTTTACGTTCTCCTGTTATCATGACTTCATTTTTTATATTTCTGCTTCATGTGGCTGTTGGAAGCTGCTGTTTATGTAACGTCTGTTGTTAAAGACCACGGAGGACTGTATTGTGCTCTCTCTCAGTTTTCTGTGTTCTGAGATGAGATCTCAGGAATTGTTGATAAGCCCAAGTGAGAGAGCAGGGCATGGGGCAGGCTGTGAAACCATGTGGACTGATGGAAGAGCTGCTGTTAAAATATTAGAAGTCAGGACTACTTAGGTTATAATGCAAAGTACCACAAAGTACAGAATTGTCATATTGTAAAATCATTTATGTAAAATAGTAAGCTGTTGGTAGGAATTCTTTTAAATATGTATTGTATGACATAGTTACCCTGAGAATATACATGTATTGAGAGGATTAGAGTCAATGTAGAGAACAGTGTTCTCCCAGTGGAGAGGACAGTGTTCACACAGTGCAGTTTACCAGAGTGTAGTTTCTAAGGAGCTGGCTTTCCTGGTGTCAGCTTACAACCTGCTCATGAACATGTAGCTTGCAATGGAGTTTTCATTTGCTATCACTCTAGATAACATTGTTTGGCTATGTTATCTTTGCTGTAAGAATATTTCTGTCTCAAGGCTTTCCTGTTTTGCTACTAATTTTATCATGAAAAATGGATGATTGTAGCTTTTGGACAGATCTATAGTTTAGTTATTTTCAGCTAATGTTCTTTATATCTTCCAGTGCATTCTGCAAAGTAATATGATTTTTCTGGTTCACAGATACTTTAAGTTTTCTTGTTTTGTTATGGTTTAGTTTGGTTTATTTCATTAGGGGGCAGTAGAGCACTTTGCCTGCCTAACCATTTCTGGCAGTCACAATGTTATTTAACATAACATTCAAAGTAGTTGTGGGAAATGCTAAGTGTTTACATTTCTAATCTGTCTATAACAATGGAGTTCTCCTGTTTCCATCAACAGAATTAATGCCGATTAATCAGATATGTATAGAACAAATAAATGAGATCAGCATGAGTCAGCTTTTGTTAATTTGGCTGTGATCATGTGCCAAAATGTAATTCATTAAAACGCCTTCTGCTCTGTTGACTTCTTTGTTTCATCCTGTCACTTATATTTATTTCTGTACAAGAAAATGGAATAAAATAATCCCCAAGATAAATGAATGGCTCTGTTGGGTAATAGTTTAAACTATTTCCAGGCTAATTATAGTCTGTTGAATTAAAAAAATAAATTGTGAAGAATACAATATCATGTCTAACAAGTGTGTAATTTTGAATATCATCAACACTTTGAATATTCTTAAAACACCAAAATACTTAAAATATACATTTAATTTTCTTATCAGTTTGTTACTCAACAGAATTCTATTTTATTAATATTGAGATTAAAGTCATGTTTCATTCTTTACCCACAACCAAGATAAAATTACTTTCACAAAAAAACTTCAATTTCTCTTAATGTTAAACTGGACTTTACTTAGGGTAAAGAATGTATATATGGATAAATAATTATGATTTTGAGTAAGTATAGATCTTTTCATGCTGGTTTCTGAGGTAGATGTGTTCCTATTTCCAATTGATTGGTATATTCTGTTTAGAGAGAGAAAATGAGCTTTACTCTTTTACTATTTATAGTTCTTTCTAACTATGCTAGAACTCAGGGACTTTACATGCTAGGGAATGCTCTACCACCGAGCTACCTCCCATCCCTTTTACTCTTTGCTATGTACAAGACACTAGACATTGTCAGGTGTTGTTGTTTAAAGCATCTCTTCCAGTTGTGACTGTTATTCTTTGATAGATGGAGAAAGGGAAGTTCAGAGAGGTTAAATCAATTTCCACAGCTATGAAGCTAGTAATCTGCACATCTAGAATTTGAAGCCAGGCCATTTTATTGTTGACTACTGGATTATTTTCCTTCTTTACTGATTTAGTGGTCCATTCTATAATATGTACTCATATTTTAAGATGTTGGATGCTATTTTAAATTCGAGATTGTATTGTTCTTTTTCTTCTCAAGATTATGTAAATTCTGTTTCCTGCTTTCTTTCCTTTTATGGAATTTCATTAGGACAGCTGAAACTTAGTCATTGAGAGATACTCGTTTACTTCTGCATAGCAAGTATATGCTTATGTATGGATGATATTTCAATAGAACTTACTTTTTTTAAAAAAAAAAAAGCAAATCTTGGCATAAGAATTATCTTACGTCATTGCATAATGTCTTTAAAACAGACTGTATTACTTAAAGGGGAAATATATACTGTTATTTAGGATAGATGTCTCAATAAGAAAAAAAATGTGCTAGTCAAATCTTGAACTCTTGTTATGGCAATTTAAAATACTTTGATCCCCTAAAGGTGATGTAGTATAGATTGAATTAGTACCTACAGATTTTTCTAAGAATTCAAATGTAGGGCAGAATTTTCTAAATGTATTTTAAGGTGTCCTATGTTACATCTTTATTAGCATAAATCACATTAAAGGATACTTTCTTATTGATAATGCAATCAAGATGATCTGTGTGATTGGGGCACAATTCAGATGTGAAAAGAGTTCATTTCTGACATTTAATCCCTGCTGGATGCTTTTTATTACTTAGATTTAAGTTGTACTATCTACTACCTTTGCTAATATAAATATAGGAAATAAGTGATTACTGTAGTTGAGCAAATTAGAGAAGCCTTTACCTCCCATAGGTAGCTTTTTTTGAATGGTGAAAGCACCTAAAATCTCTTTTTCTCAGTAAAGTGTCAGTGTGCTTTTGATCCATCCCTGCATCTCTGGGATGAAACCAACTTGATCATGGTAGATTATTGTTTTGATGTGTTCTTAAGTTTGGTTTGCAAATATTTTATTGAAAATGTTTGCATCTGTGTTCATAAAGAATATTGGTCTATAATTCTCTTCTTTTGTTGGATCTTTGTGTGGCTTTGGTATCAGGGTAATAGTGGGTTCATAAAAAGAATTAGGAAGTGTTCCTTCAGTTTTTATTTTGTAGAACAATTTGAAGAGTGTTGGTATTAATTCTTCTTTGAAGATCTAATAGAATTCTGCATTAAATCTGTCTGGTCCGGGCTTTTCTTGGGAGATTTTTAATAACTGTTTTGATTTCACTAGGGTTTAGGGGTCTTTTTAAATTGTTCGTTTTGTTTCAATTTAACTTTGGTAGGTCATATATATCAAGAAACTTGTCCATGTGTCTTAGGTTTTCCAGTTTGGTGGAATACAGATTTTTAAAGCATGTTCTTCTGGTTCTCTGAATTTCTTAGGTGTCTATTGTAAGTTTCCCTTTTCATCTTCTTTAACAATTAATTTCATCTTCATTTTATTATAATTAATTTCATCTTCATTTCATTAATTTGGATCTTCTCTCTGTGTCTTTTGGTTTGTTTGGCTAAAGGTTTGTCAATCTTTCTGATTTTCTCAAAGAACAAACTGTTCATTTCACTGATCTTTGTAACACGAATCTTAAAAGGTCTTATTAATAAAAAAACACAGAGCCAAATATAGGGGTGAAAGCCTTAGATCAGGGAAAGAGGGAAAGCCACCAGCCAACCTTACCTCACCAACTCTGCAGTTTCCAAATGTGAGTAACTTTCTTGTCTATCACACCTTTATTGCCTTGCTGTTCTGCCCTCTCATTGGCTATCTTAGCCCAGCTACCTGACTTCCTCTTCCTACACAGCTCTGTCACTTTCTATCTGTCTGTACAGACCTCCAGGTCTCTATGGTTGGTACTGGGATTAAAGATGTGTGTCACCACGCTTGGGTCTGTTCCCTAGTATGGCCTTGAACACACAGAGATCCTGCCTACTAAGGGATTAAGGGCATGTGTTGCCTGACTTCTTGTTTACTTATAATGGCTGGCCTTTTCCCCCTGATCTCCAGGCAAGCTTTATTTATTAATGCACAAATAAAATATTGCCACATTTCAGCACAAATAAAGTGTCACCACAGATCTTTGTATTGTTGTTTTTGTTTCATTGACTTTATCCCTGAGTTTGGCTATTTTGTCCCATCTACTCTTTTTGGGGTATTGTTTCTTCTTGTTTTAGAGATTTGAGATGTATTGTTAAGTGATTGATATGACATCTTTCCAGTTTTTAGATGTAGGCACTAACTTGCCTCTTAGAACTGCTATCATTGTGTCCTATAGGTTTGGGTAGGTTGTGCTTCCATTTTCATTCAATTTCAAGTGTTTTAAATTTCCTTCTTAATTTCTGTCTTCACTCAGTTTTCATGCAGCAGTGAGTTTCCATGAGTTAGTATATTTTCTGCTGTTCCTGTTGTTGATACCCAACTTTAATCCATGGTGGTCAGATAGGATGCAGAGTAATATTTCAGTTTTTTTTTTTTTTTGTATCTATTGAGACTTGCTCTGTGTCCTATAGTATGTGGCCAGTTTTGAAGAAAAGTTTTATGAGATGCCTAGAAGAAAATACATCATTTAGTGTTGGGGTGAAATATTCTGTAGATGTCTGTTAGGGCCATTTGATTTATAATGTTATTTAACTCTAGCATTTCTCTGTTTAGTTTTTGTCTGGATGACCTGTCGGCAAGAGTAGAGTATTGAAGTTAACACCACTATCATTATGTAAGGATCAGTATGTGATTTTAACTATAGTAGTGTTTCTTTTATGAACTTTGGTGCCCTTGTGCTTGGTGCATATGTATTTAGAATTTTAATATCATCTTGGTGGTTTGCTTTTTTCTTTTTTTGATGAATAAGTAGTGCCCTTCTATATGTCTTCTAACTAGTTTTGGGTTGAAGTCTATTTTGTCAGATATTAAAATATTAGAATAGTTACACCTGCTTGCTTCATGGATCTAGTTGCTTGGAATACCTTTTTCCATCCTTTTACCCTAAAGTGATATCTACCTTTGAGGATGAGATGTATTTCTTGGATGCAGCAGAAAGATGGATTCTGTTTTTATAATCCAGTTTATTAGTCTGTGTCTTTTTATTGGACAATAGAGAATACTAATATTGATGAGTTATTAATGAGCAGTATTTTTTTTATTCCTGTGGTAGTGCGTCCCTTCCCTTTTGATTAACTGTTCTCTTGATTGTTTGTTTCTTGTGTACTCATGGGTATACACATGGTATAGTTAACCTCCACTTCAGACTGAAGTTTTCATTTTAGTGCCTTTTGTAGAGCTGGATTGGTAGATTGAAATTGTTTGAAGTTGTTTCTATTGTGAAATGTTGTTCTTTCTGTCTTGATTGTGATTGATAGTTTTGCTGGGTATAGTATTCTGGGCTGGCATGTGTAGTTTGTTAGAGCTTGTAGTGTAGTTGGAGTTTCTCTGTGTCTCAGCAGCTGCTTCCCAAATAACCACTCAGAGGCTTAATTTTAATTATAAATGATCGTCTGATAGCTCTTACAACTTAAATTAACCCATTTCTATTAATCTGTGTACTGCCCCAAGGCTCATGGCTTTTACCTCTCCTGCAAGTCCTGCTTCCTTTCTGTCTTCCTGGTGACTCCTCTGACTCCTCCCTCTAATTCTCAGCATTCTCTCTGCTCCCAAAATCCTGCGTAGCTATCAGCCAGTCAGCTTTTTATAAACAATGAGAGCAATACATATTTACAGTGTACAAAGATTGTTCCACAGCATTGTGGAACATCAGCACAGGCTCTTCTGGCTTTAGAGTCTCCACTGAAAAATCACATGTTATTCTAATGAGTCTGCCTTTATATGAGAGTTGGTCTTTTTCCCTTGCAGCTTTGAAGTTTCTTTTTACATATTTTGAAACTACAATATAATTATATCATTTTCCTCCCCCTTTCTTTTCCTCCCTCCAAACCCTGCCGAGTACCTGTCCTTGCTCTCTTTCAAGTTTTTGTCCTCTTTTAAAATTGTTGTTATATAATACACATATATATTTCTAAATACATGACTACAACCTGCTCAGTCTGTATAATGTTACTTGTGCGTATATGTTTTCAGGAATGACTGCTTAGTGTTGAGTAACCAGTTGGTGTGCTCTTCACTGGGGAAGAGTATTCTCTGCTTTCAATATCCCTTAGTTGCCTGTAGTTCTTTGTAAGGTTGAGACTTCATGGCTTTCCCCCCACCACATTAACATGTCCGTTATTGTTTTCCTCCATGCAAGTTTTAATACCTTCTGTTTATTCTGCACGTTGAGTGTTTCAGTTCTGTGTGTCCTGGACTGTTTCTTTCATGATCCTGTCTGTGTTCCGTATGCCTCTTGTTCCTTGATGCACATCTCTTTCTCTGGTTTGGGGAGGTTTTAGTGAAAACATTTTCTGTTCTTTCACTTGTGCTGCTCTCCTTCCTGTATGCCCTTTGTTCTTAGATTTTGGTCTTTTCACAGCGTCCCAGTTTACCTGGATGTTTTGTTTTTGTGCCTGGGCTTTTTTTTTTTTTTTTTTTTAGATTTAACATTTTCTTTGAACTATCTGTTTCTTCTACTTATCTTCAGGTCTTGAAATTCTCTCTTCTGTGTTGTAACCTGTTGATGAGTCTTACCTCTGAGGTTTATCAGTTTGGTGGGCTTGTTGTTGTTGTTGGTGGTGGTGGTGTATGTGTGTGTGTGTGTGTGTGTGTGTGTGTGTGTGTGTGATTCTATTTCTTTGTTAAATTCTATTTTCATGTCTTGTAGTTTTTATTATTTCATGTAACTGTTTATGTTTTCGCACCCTCCTTTTGGTCCTTGAGCATATTCATAATTGCTGGTTTGAAGTCCTTGTCTCATGCTCCAGCTAAATTGCATTTCTCAGGGCCTATTGCAGTAAGGTTACTGGCTTCTGGAGGAAGCATATCGTCTTGGCTGGTCATGTTTGTGTTTTTGTACTGGGATCTAGGCATCTGGAGTTAAGATATTTGAGGTTCCTGGTTTTGTTGGGTGAGTGTTCCATTCTTTGATTGCTGTTGCCCATTCTGGGTCCTAGCCAAGTGTGTCTGTCAGCTGTGGGTTACCTGGAAGAGAGTGGTTTTGTTGGTCAGTGTGGAGTCACAGCAGGTGGATATGGGTTGGAAGCAATGGCTGAAATGCAAGGCAGAAGAACTAGAGGGACTGTGGACCCTGGTTTGCACCAAGAGGCTGAGTTCCAAGGGGATGTAGGTGGACTGGAGCAGGGTCTCAGGCTGGCATGATGCAGCAGGTCCAAAATAGTCTTCAGAGATCAGATGTGAGGAGTATGATACAAGTAGCCTACCAGGGTCTTAGCCAGATGTGGTGGCTGTGGGGTTCCTGGTAGAGAGTCCTTCTGCTGGTCAGATGGGAATCCCAAAGGAAAGGAGATGGGCTACGAGGAATTGCTGAAAGAGGTGACAGAAGAATTAGGGGACCATAGCTCAGCCTAAAATTTATTCTTTACTGAATGGACCCTTTCTCCTATATCTGTTGGTAAGATTCCTTTAAGAATTTTCTCCAGGATTCCTTTAGTTTATCCTAAAAGACCTTGATTTCTTCACCATTTTTAAAGGATAACTTAGTTGGATTTTAGTTAGCAAGTATTTATTTGTGGGGCTTGATTTTTTTTCTGCCTCCCATGATTCTGTCTTTCGTGATTTCTTCTGACATGTTTGCTGTACTTTTGATGAACTTGCCTTTGTGGGTTGATACACCTTCCTTCCTTTCCATGTCCTGTACTCTTGTCCTTTTGATTAAATATGTCATGAGGAAGGTTGTTTGCTGGCCATTTACTTCTACACGGGGTTCTAGGTCTCTCTGTACTTGTATGGCTCATACCTTTCTGTGTTTTTGGAAAGTTTTGTCTGTGATTTCATTAAGTAGCTTTCCTTTCGTTTCTCTCCAACCTGCATACACCCTATGGATTCTTGGGTTTGCTCTTCCTAGAGGTCATGGTTTTTCCCAAATGCATGTGCCTTCATTTCCCTCTGCAGCACAGCATGTACTCTGTCCCTTATGGACCTGTGTGTATGGGTCTGCATCCAAGTCAGTTCCTTCGCCCCACTGATTCTTGGGGTGGCTGCTCTCTTAGCCAGCAGAAAGGAGAGGCATTGTGTCTTGGGTACATAAAAAGTGCAGGGGCTTCTGTTCTGTCTCCCTGACCTCCCCCATGGAGATGTCCCCCCATGGCTCCAGCTATCTGAGCTCTTCAGTGAGGAGTGACCCTTCTCTGGTACCTGCTTGTGTAGATTGTAGCTCTCCCACCTGTACAGTATATTTCTCCAGCCTGCCAAGTTTTCCTATGTGGAGTCTGTTGAGGCCTTCCTGTTTGTTTTTGTGTAAAGCCTCACTGAGACGACCCTCCCGTTCCTACTTCATTGCCTGGTGCCAGATGTTAGTCTTTGCTGTTTCTTCTACAAATCTAGAATTGGACAGTTCTAGATTTCATCTGGTCGGTCTGTGGTTTGCTATTGCTCTCTGCTGTCCATGCCGTCCACCTCTCTGCAGCCACACACCTCATGTTTTTGTTCTAGAGTCTTGAAGACTTGGGTAAATGCTGTGCACTTTCCCAGGTTTCAGTATAGTCTTATTGTAAAAGCCAAATGTTCTTTTTCCTAATGTGAATGGTGGTTACATTTTTATCACCATTTAAATGTCAGAGTTTTTTCCCCTTCTGCTTTTAATCTTTTGTGTGCATTTACCTCTTTTGATTCTAAAGTACAAGCAAATATGAAAATGTAAGCATGTACCTAGAACAGTCTTATTGAGCCTTTTTGCTGCAGACAGGTGAATAGGACATTTATAGATGTCTTAGCTCTGCCAGGATATTGTGCTTCCAGTTATGCAAAAGCTCATAATAGCCACCCACTCAGGCTCTTTAGTTCTGCATAGTAATGATATGTAATAATAGGACTGTTTTCATAGCCCAGTGCATTTGTGCTTTTCTTTTATGGTGCACATTTCTTTATGGATAGAACAGTACCGAATCCTGTGTATTTTAGAGAGAGAGGTTAAAACACCAAAAAAGTAGTAAATAAAAGATGGACATTTGTTCTAAGAAAATTTATGTCAAGAAATAAACCTCACCAAGACTGTGAGGATAGCAAAGGCAGTGAAGAAAGGAAAGTACAGGGCGGTGAGGATGCTCTGGTCCAGATCACACAGAGCTGTGAGGATGAGGATGCTCTGGTCCAGACCACACAGGGCTGTGAGGATGAGGATGCTCTGGTCCAGATCACACAGGGCTGTGAGGATGAGGATGCTCTGGTCCAGATCACACAGGGCTGTGAGGATGAGGATGCTCTGGTCCAGATCACACAGGGCTGTGAGGATGAGGATGCTCTGGTCCAGACCACACAGGGCTGTGAGGATGAGGATGCTCTGATCAAGATCACATAGGGCTGCAGAGATGGCTCTGGTTAAGACCACATAGGGATACAGAGATGACTCTAAGATCACACAGGACTGTGAGGATGAGGATGCTCTGATCAAGATCACATAGGGCTGCAGAGATGACTCTAAGATCACACAGGACTGTGGAGATGGCTTTGGTTGAGATCACACACTGCTCTGGGGACCAGGGCATAGTTCCCAGGACCCTTGTCAAGGTGCCCACAATTGTCTGTAACTTCAGCTCCAGGAAAGTCTGACTCCTCTGGCTTCCGAGGACACCTGCACTCACATGCATGTTCTCACATATATACACATAATATAAAAATACTAAAAACTACATTTGTAAAAAGGGACAAAGTAAAATAGGTCAGTGATGAGTTCTAGTGTAATTTTCAGAGGAAGAAGGAAAAGAGCGAAGCCTGCATGTGGCCTTTGGTTGGCAAGTGCAGTCTGGGACCATTGAGGCCGAGGCACCATCAGATTAACTAATGATAGCTGCACATTTACAGACATCTGAGCGACTTCATTATTTCTCTCAGCACTGCTGCTTCCCTCTTTCGGAATGGCCAAGACTGGTGACAGCTGAGGCTGGTGGTACTGGCTGTGCAGAAACAGGACTCACTGTGCCTGCCACTCCCAGATTCACACGATGAGAACAGACAGCCGTGGTCCATCAGTTGCTGTGTGCCAACTGTTGTCCTGTATGATCTTACACTGGGCCTTTCAGTCCCAGAAGGACTGAAAATAATTTATGATTTAATAAACTGTCTACTGTGCTTCCAAGGTGATTACTTTGTTTCCTGTACTAAGTAAGATACTTGATTTGTTCAATAAATCCTGTTCTTACATTCTTTATGGTGCTGTCTCACTCATAAACACCTTGACAGCCCTTGAAACTCCCGTGAGGACAGGCGGTTTATTTCCATTTGCCAACTGCGGAGTGAGACCATGGCCCTGATAAAGGATTGGGTTGACTTGTCCCATTCACTCTGGTAGGGCTTCCTGTATGATGGAGTTCTTGCAGAACTTTAGAGTCAGAGAATTCTGGGGACTGGAAGAGACTGTAACAGGGTTTGCTAGAGCATAGATCAGCAAAGTGCATGCAGGCTCCGTGTCTCCGGAGCTAGTGGTAACTTGTAGAAGATGATTGTCTCACTCAGAGGAGACTGTTCCCCTAAGTAACTCTGTCACGGCTACACTATTGTTCTTCAGCAGTTGTTGTGACACTTGCTAGTTCCTTAGTTATGCATGTAAGAGTGAGCATGTGTCCTTTATCGTCGGAGTCATCTTGGGCATGCTTGAGACCCTGGAAACACATGAGACCTTGGCATAGGTTGACCAGTGAAGAGTCGTGTTTTGTTTTTTATTTCATGCCCAATCCTGAGTTTACACCTATTTGGGCCTGGTAAATAGAATTATCTGCAGTTTTTAGTGTTTTATTTCTGTTTCAGTTTATAATTGAATTCTTAGCACCATAGTTGAATTCACTTGACTGTTCTGTGACTCCACTGTATTAGTGGCTTTGTCCTTTTTTATTTATTTACATATTCAAAACCTTTTGTTTCTTATCTCTTTTAATTTAAAAAGCATTACTCCAGAATGCCAATGACCTTGTATGAAAGAACCACCTTCAGACACTCTTGTTTTGTTTGATAAGAATATGTTTGTAAAAATTATGAAGATAAATAGGCATCCTATGTGACCTAGTGAAACAAAAAAGAAATGTGTAAGATGGTATAGGTGTTAGGTTAGCGTAAGAACTGGTGTGGAGAGGATGGAGTCTATTGATGTAGCGAAGGGCTAATTTGAAGGATTCTAAGCTGTTTTTTTTTTTTTTAATGTATTGATTCAGATTCAGTTGCTGCTAGCCAAGTTATCTTAATGGGTCTGTATCAGAGGTGGCTGCTTCTCACGGCTCCCACTCTCAGAGGTTTCCTGTCTCTGCTGGAGAAATAGGACTTCTCCTTTATTTATATTAATAGCATTAACCACCCGTGGTGTTTCTTCCTTTTTGACCATTAAAACCTTGCATTAATTTGTACAAAAACAAATCCTGAAGTCAGTAATCCTAACAAATTAGAGTCCTAAGGTGTTTCAGAAGAATTAACATTTGATTTATTGCATTGAAAAAGTATGGCTGCAGATTATTATTAAGTTTCCTTTTCTTCATGTTAATAACATTGTATTCTCAGAGAGGGCTTAGATGTCAATAGTAAACAGCTGTGTGTACTGAGAAACCTGTTCCACCTCTCTGGTCTACTGTGCTTACATAGAAAATAGAGTGTGAGTGGAGTGATTGCCTCCATCTAGTTAAAACAAAAATAGCATTGTATCGACGCATCTTTGCAAGTTAACAGAGGACAAGGCAGGCTGATGGCGTCACTGGCATGCAGTTAAACAAAACAGGGTTTGGAGTTATCGCTGGTGCGTTAACACAGCTTCCAGAGAACCGTGAATGCTTATCTCACTGAAGTGCAATTTCTCATCGGAAAATTTGGACATAATATTGGACATCATAGCCACTTCCCAGGTTCTTCTCAGAACCCAGCCTATGGCATGTGTAAAAGCATGTCCTACAGGGCGGCTTCGATCTTTGATAGTTTCGAGTTTGTAGTATTGCTGTCTGGGAACTGCAATATTGTTCTCCACCGTGGGATCCATGTTACTCCATTGATGGCCAACAGGGGGCTAAACTTTCCATACTTGATTGTTCTTATATAGTTTGTTTTAATTAGTAGTAACTATCCTAATTTATATGAGATGATAACTAATTGTGGTTAGATTTCCATGCAATGGTTAATGATATTGAACATTTTTACGTGCTTTTTAACCATTAGTGTATCTTTGGTGCCATGGTTGTTGAAGTCCTTTGACCATTTTAGATGAAAATGGTTGTTCCTTTGTCATTTTGTGTAGGAATACTTTATATATGTGGATGCTAGCCCTTTTTCAGCTATGTGCTTTGTCAATATATTCTCCCAGCCTTTGGGTTGCATTTTTACTGTATTGCTTATGTTTTGATGAACACAGTGTTAAAGTTTCTGTGCAGTTCAGTTTGTCTGCTCTTTCTTTTATTGCTTGTGACTTTGATGTTACAGTCAAGGAATCATTGCCACATCCAAGGTTCAGAAGTTGTGGTTTTGTTTTCTGCTAAGAGTTGTGTAGTTTTAGAATTAGACCTTACACTTAGGTGTTTGATCCTTTGGTGACTTACTGCTTACGTGGCTATTAGTTAACAGATGGCTTTGCTGATGAAGGCCAGGTTGGTTGCATCCTGTTTGTCTGGTGTGTCGATAGTTAACTTGTAGGTTAGCTGGAGGTAGGTTGCATAGGGTAAATAGCTGTTACCACGATGAGTGGCCAAAGTCCTTTTCCTGCATCTTCTACAGATGAGCCTGATCTTACTGGTAAGGGCCCAATCTGGCAATGGTTAGGATCAAAGAAGAAGCAAAATACAAAGCCTCTGAAGGCCTGGGTTTAATACTGGGCAGTCCATTGCTCCATCAAATTTAGTTGGCTAAAGCAACCTCTAGGGTTCCCTGACACTCAGGGTTGTGGAGGACTTTGACTCAGTGGGAGATGCTGTGGTGATGAGGTGGATGTGAGGTCACTTCAGCGAGAAGAGAGCTGCTTTGCAGTTTGTCTCTGCAGGTTTACCATTTTTGTGCAGCACCTTAGCATTCTTCTAACCCCGCCAAGTACCAGAATGGACAAATTAAAGGAGAAAGCGTGAATTTTTTTTTCCTCATAATTTCAAAAGTTTTAGTTCCTTGTCCTCATCTCCATCAGTTCTGGGACCATGGTGAGGCAGAAAATGATGGTACTGGAGGTGTACAACAGAAGCTTTTCACCTCATGGTGTCCAGTAAGCAGAAGAGAGGAAGGGACCAGGGGCAAGGTCATGCCCCTCGTTGTATTATAAAAACGTCAGAGAGAGACCTTGGTGGGTTGGAGCCAAGGTGCCTCATGGTGGGCTAGAGACAGAGACACGCTATGCAGACTGTGCTCATATAGAGAGTTTTATTAGTGGTGAAGGAGAGAGAGGAAGAGGGAGCACAGAGCTGCCTCATGGGAAGAGAGAAAAAGAGAGGAAAAAGAGAGAGAGGGAGAGGGAGGGGAGAGAGGAGAGAGAGAGCACGAGCAGGGGCTGAGAAGGGAAGAGGAGAGGAGAGAAAGCAGTGGGCGGGGCCTCACCTTTTATGAGAGGACTTTAGCAATGAGTGAGTGATACTGTCTGTACCCTCATCAGACCAAGGTATTGTCTGCATATTGGCCGGGTCCCAAGGGGAGGGTCTGAATGCTAGCACCCCTAGTGAGCTGCTTCCTCTACCTGGGCCCAGTCTCCTACAGTTCCTCCTCCACCCCCAGGATACTACTAGTGGCAGAGGCCATCTCAGCACAGGAGCATGTGAGTGAGTGTGTGCATGTGTGTCAGGGAATGGGGTGGCTCATTTCAAGCCAACAGCGGCAAATGTTTACATCATTTCTCCACCCTTTCAAGAGTCCAATAGTGCTCACAGCTATAGTAGGAAACTTGAAACTCAAGATTGTCTTCATGAGTTCTGAACATTGGCTGGAGTAGGGCTTCTCTGGTTCTAGAGATGTAACAATTAGAGAGATTTGTTTCCATATATGTAAGTGTGTGGTGATGCCACAGGGGCAGGATTAACCTCAATAGACTTTCTTTTTCCAGAAGAATAGGAGGCATTTGTCACTATGGTTGAAAGCAATTTTGAAATCCTGGATAGTTACTTCGAGATTATGTATTGTATTTATAATCCTAGTAATAGTGAATACTCTTGGGTCAAACCTCTATTATGTCAGTTCATTTGTTTGCTATTGAATATATTCTCCAAAGCCTGGAACTAACTCCCTTTTGGGTAATTCTTTCTTTTCCATTGTCACCTGTAGCCACTTCTAAAGACGGTATTAGCAGCCTGGCAGGATTTCCGGTCCTACTGGTAGTGTCTCTGTTGCTGCAGATAAATGTAGTTTTTAACTAAGTCTCTATCCTTCTATCTACCAATAAAGACTCAGGAGTCAGACGTTGGGGTGAAAACCTGCTAGCTCAGAGGGACTGAGAAGCCACCAGCTGACCTTCCTTTTGGCCAGGGACCCAACAAGAGAACATCTCTCCATTCCTCCCAACCCAAAAAGACCAGGAATTTCTAAGATCCTCCCTACTACTTCCTGTGAGTCTCTCTGTTTTCCCAAGTCCTCCATACTCTATGGCTAATTCTTGTCAACTAGTTGCTGGCTCCGCCCCCTGACCCAAGGTTGATTTTATTAACATGGTCTCGGGGTTTCACAGTGTGATCATATATTCTGTAACACTTGTTGATAGTGAGAGATGGATAATTATATTATTTTTTGCAACTTACACACACACACGCGCGCGCGCGCTCGCACACACATACATACATGCATGCATACACACACATATTTGTGTGTGTTTAATTTTAAAATAGTTGCATAGCAACTTGTAAAAGTTGTAACTGTTCTGCGTTTCTTCTAGAACTTGGCAGCAATAATTCTTTAGTTTTAGCCATTTTGATGGTTTGGTGGTGTACTGTAGCTAGAGTTTTCCTGCCTGGCCCACAGTCAGGACAAATCTCTCTCACCTGCCAGTCCCACGGCCGCTCAGACCCGACCAAGTAAACACAGAGACTTATATTGCTTACCAACTGTATGGCCGTGGCAGGCTTCTTGCTAACTGTTCTTATAGCTTAAATTAATCCATTTCTATTAATCTATACCTTGCCACGTGGCTCGTGGCTTACTGGCATCTTCACATGCTGTTTGTCATCGTGGCGGCTGGCAGTGTCTCTGACTCAGCCTTCCACTTCCCAGCTTTATTCTTCTTGTCCCGCCTATACTTCCTGCCTGGCCGCTGGCCAATCAGTGATTTATTTATTGACCAATCAGCAACACATTTGACATACAGACCATCCCACAGCAGTGTACCATGTGGCTTTGGCATTTATCATCTTACTTGCTAGTAAGAGAGCTCACCCATGATAGTTGGTCAACATTGGCAGATGAGATCACCTAGGAGATAGGCCTGTGGTCATGCCTGTGGGGAATTACATTATTTGAGGTGGGAGGGTCCTCCCACTGTGGATGGTGCCATTTCTTGGTTGGAATCCTAGACTGTGGAAGTGGAGAAAGGGAACTGACTAGCAGCATGCATTCATCCCTTTCTGCTTTCTGGGTGTAGGTGTGATGTGAACTCCTTCAGTCCCCAGCTGCCTTGGCTTCCCACCATGATGAACTGTGACTTGAAGTATGAGCTATTAGTTTGCCTTGCACCCTTTCTCTTTTAAGTTGCTTTTGTTGGGTCAGTTTTATCACAGCAAGGGGAAAAACTAAGATACTGACATTACCTTTACTTCTTTTTTCTTTTCTTTTTAGAGATGGTTTCATAGTGTAGGCAAGCCCAGAACTCACTCTATAGCCCAGGCTGACCTCACACGCAGCCTACCTGAGATTATAGGCATACCTGGGTCCCTCCCTCACCTGTACCCCTGTTTGCAAAGACTTGTCTGATCAGCTGACCTATCTTTCCTTACTTGGCCATTTGAGAAAGAGGTTAAAGAGCAATGCCATTGTTGTCAAGTCTCCAGTTCTCTTCTAGTAAACCTTTAAACAGTTTGGTTTTCAGTTACATTTCGTCCAATTTCTCTAGTTTATTCTCAGTAAGAGAGTAGAAGATTAAGTCATTATCTTCATAGTTACCATTTCATGATCTGACAGGGTTGGCGAGCCACATTTAAATTAATAATGTATGGGAAATAAAGACCCTGTAATAAAGCATCAGTTGCCTTGTAAACCATGTTTTTGCCTCTCTGAGGTCCTGTTTTGCTGACAAACATTTTTGTCACATTTGACAAGTAACAGGTGGTAAGTTCCTGTTGCAGGGAATAAAGGGTCGAGGTCACCATGTTCATTAATTAAATCCAGAGATGTTCTTTCTCCCTGGCTAATCATTCTCATTTGACACCAATCTGTCCCCTGTACCTCTAGTTTTCTTGCTGCTACCTTTTTCCTCAGCCATAATTTTTTTCCATATGACAGTATGATTTTAAGATATAGTTCATCTTCTATTATTTCTTTTCTCTCTATATTTTTAAGGACTTCCCTTATAATTCAAAACCCAAGTGACTTAGCATACCCATGAGAAGCAATGTGATCTTCCACCATGCTTGCTTGGCTTCAGATTCATAGGACTAGCCAACCTGCTCACTCTGCTGTAACTGTAAAACTTGCCTTGTTCTTTCCTACGTGCCTAAAAATATCCCTGCCTCATGGCCTTTTGGGCTTTTCTGTTTCCCGTGTAAGAGGGCTTTCCCCCAAGATAGCCACATGGATTGCTGTAAGTCTTCACTTAATCATTATCCATCAGAGAGAGCCTTCCGTGAACATATTAGAAGTTATTGTCACATCCCTCTGTCACAGCTTATCGAAGTTCTGAGGTAGGTGACAAGTGGCTATAAATGGATATTAATATTCCTGTTAGGGGCAGCTG
This sequence comes from Peromyscus eremicus, assembly GCF_949786415.1. Taxonomy (NCBI): domain Eukaryota; kingdom Metazoa; phylum Chordata; class Mammalia; order Rodentia; family Cricetidae; genus Peromyscus; species Peromyscus eremicus. Next base: position 35,586,351 of record NC_081435.1, read on the forward strand.
AATAGTGAGGTGGAAAAGGAGTTGGTTACCATGTATTTCAGTGAGAAATGTGGCCAGCATCTAAAATGGTGCCCTAAATATTAGATGCTTATGAACAGTAAGGAATTGTGCATGTTTCCTTGCAGTACAGCCTGAACACACAACCACATACGTGGGGTTGACTTTGTGTGTCCCCCAGATGAGGCTGCAGAGAGAAAACCGCATTTGATAGAGGCTTTCAGAAGTGAGAGAAAAGGAGAAAAGTCTGGAAAATGGGATGAATGTCTGAGTGACTAAACACAGTAAGGTTGGAACTTAGGTTAATTGTCCATAAAGGTAAACTGTCCCTTGTTGCTTTTATTTAAAAGTTAGAAAAAAGTTAATTTACAGTATGAGTAGAACGTGTTATGATCCTATGGGTGTCAGAGACAAAACAGGAATATTTATTTATTTTTTAATCTTTCTATAGTGTAGCTAACTTATAACTTACACCGTGTAAAATATAGTAGCTCAGCCAGGACCCCATTTAATCCTCAAGAGGTAGCTGTCGTCTTCATCGTTATTTCATACCACTCAATGTTCTTAAAAAAAAAATGTAGGAGCTTACATGTCTGTATGGATGCCTTTTGGCATGTGAGGCATTTGAGGACTGTATTTTAAACTTGCCTTGATTTACAACCTTCTTTATTCTGTAGAACTATAAAGTTCCATGAAATTGCTTCCATGTTGTAACACAGGGTTTGGGAGTACCTAAACCTGTGTCCCTGGGCCATGGCTACTCAGAGTTGGCTCTAAAATAAATTGTATTTTATTCTTTTTAAGGTAAAAGCTGTGGTTTGGGGGGTTGTGGTTTTTGTTTTGTGTGTGTGTATGTGTATGTGTGTGATTGTTGTTTGAATGAACAGTTTCAGAGTTGTTATAACTTTTGCTGCACCATTTTGAGGACAAAATGGAGTTTTAAAAATGCATGTAAATTCTGAAAATTTTGCCAAGCTAGTCCCTACGGACTGGTTTTCATGGTACCATAGGCACCATGCAAGCTCCCAAAGGAGGGAAGCAACCAATAGTCCTACCCAGCTGTAACACCTATAACCCATAGCAGCAACCAGCATGGAACAATTACTCAAGGGCAGACATATCTTAGTGGTAACCAACAGCTCTCTAGTTGGAATTACAGCCCACTCAACAAGACTGAAGTCATGCCTGGTACTGGAAACCTAGTCAACTAGCCAGGGCTACTAAAGTTATCTCAGAGGATGCTGACAGCGGAGGGAAGAGTCTTCCCCAGGGAAGATCACTCCAACTCCCCACTGGTTATCCAATGCCACATGGTCATCCCTGAAAACAATGTACACGTAACATTATACAGCCCGAGCAGGTTGTGTTTAGATATTTAGGAATACACACACACACACACACACACATACACACACACACACACACACACACACACACACACACACACACACACGTACCTAACAACAATTAATGAAAAAAGAGGCCATGAATTTGAAAGAGAACAAGGAGTGGGGTATGAGAGGATTTGGAGGGAGGGAAGGAAAGGAGAAATTATGTAATTGTATTATAATCTCAAAAAATAATTAATAAAAAACTGTCAAGGTATTAAAAAAAGAGGCCTTGGAAACCTACAGTTTGATGAGATTTCTAGTAAAAGAACATGACATATTTGAATTTAATAAATGCAAGCCTTTCACAGATTTTGAGTTTAACGAATGTGTATTGATTTTATCTGAAAGTTTAGATAAGACTGTTGCTAAGGTGTTTCAGTTATATAACAAATGTAGAGAAAAGTCTATGGATTCCAAATGCAGTTGCTGTGGTAAAATGAATTGAACAATGAATGGAATATTGTGAAAGCGAAGTCGCTGTTTGGATTGGAAGCGTATTTTGCCAGTTTCATTCTCTATAGCTATAACTGTGGTGCGGGACAATCTGGGTGTGTATATATTGTTGTTTAAAGCACCACATGTATTGTTCTTGTAGTGCTTGCTGTTCTGTCGTATGTGGTGGATGCTAGGCATATACTGTTTGCATTTTGTGGCTTGGAGAAAGCTATTAATAATTAATAATCAGAGCCAGATCTCAAGGAAACAAGTATACTTACCTCTGTTTATTTATTTTTGCTACTATTTATGGCCTAGACAGCTTTATTGTGACCTAGTGTATTTTTAAAGCATTTCACTTTCCTTTCTTGCCTCCCATGAAGCATTTTAATTCCCGGTTTCATAAATTGGGGGCTATCCGAACGTAGAATGATTTCCCCAAGGTCACATTAGCTTTCTTATAATTGTGAGGTAGAAATTTATTCATTAAACCCTTTTGCACGTAATGAAAAGAGTGGTTGCCGTGGTATCTGATAGGTCAGGTAAAGGAGATGTTTCATTGTTGGAACAGGTTTCTTGTGAGTTATGAGGAATAGAATTTTTAATTTAAATATTGTAGAGAACCTTTTCTGATAGCTCTAAACACCTGGAGATTTTCATGTAAAGTAGTCCACCTGGACAAAACGTAGGCAAGTCACTTATTTTAAGTGTTGGTCTTTCTATCACTGAATAGAGTATATTTGTGTGTGTTTGTAACAGTTTAATTGCTCTTGCTCTAGCCGTAGCTCTTATCCCCATCCCTGTGACCTACCTTAGTCTAACTTACTATCTTATCCTGCCCTTGGAATCTTCCCTTACAACCTGGCATCATTTTTTTTTTCTAGCATGGAGTTCTGACGTGACCTTTTGCTACTTAGATACCGCTGCTCAGTGGTTGGATCTTGGCTCATCTGTCAATGTTTTCCTCCCACTTTTCCTGAGCCCCACGAGAGGCGACCTTCATAGAGACTTTCTCAGAGACCTCCAAGCTCCTCCCCTTCTCCTTTGCCTAGTTCATGTTGTCTGATGTTCCTCACCCTTTTACCGGGATACTATCTGGTGATCCTGGGTCTGTCCCTGTTCATCGAGGCCTCCTTGGGAGCAAGGTGATCATTTGCATTGCCTCTATGCTGTATTGCTCTTCCCACATGAAGCTTCACTGTTATCTTATGGACGTGTTTACACAGAGGATGCTAAGTAGATGCGTTTTATAGATGAACGAATAAAAATACATTCTTGTCCTTAATATTTTTAAGCCAGGTAATATCATCATCTGCCATAATCTAAAAGATAGCCAGGTTCTGTGGCTCATGCCTATAATCCTAGCACTCCTGAAGCTTAGGCAGAGAATCGGAGTTTGGGCCACATAGTGAGAGTCTGTCACAGACAAGCAGCAGGGTTCAGAAAGATATATGCTACTGTCGAAAGCTTATGCCTATGAAACAATATCCTGATCTTAATGATTCTGTTCTCCTAACACTTAAACATATTGCTGTGTGATAGAAAAATTAGAGATAAAAAAGGGAATGAGCTGAAAATGAGCCAGCTGTTTAAAGGGGTGTTGGGGAAAACTAGGAACTGCTTCTTAGTGAATGACCGTCTTTATTCTGTAAGGTCAAGAAGATAGCGTTTATTTATTTATTGTGCTCCGGTATGTAAGAGATGCTGTGTTAGACCCAGGAGTCTACCCACTCCACTCTAAGATTCTGTGACTAATCACAAGATTCAAGCCTTAAAACACTTTTAAATTTATTCTAACATGGGTGATTATGTAAGTATTTGAATATGTTATAGAATTATTATAATTTATCATGTTAAATAAAATATTAGAAAGTATTCAGTGAGAATACCAAAAATTTATCTTAATATATGACCACATGTGCATATGTGTATGTATAGCACATGGTGAGTATCCATACGTTTTAAAAATTGGCACATAACTGTAATATAAATGATTACCTTCCCTTTTGAGTCTCTGATTCTGAAAAAGTCCTTCTTTTCCTAGGAGAAACTTACAAATTATGGTGCCAGGAAACACAAGCACCTTGACAGCTTTTGTGTGGCCTGGATAAGGCTGTTTGCAGTTGATTATGCTGATCCTAGTAGCTGTAAATAAAGTAGTTGATAAAAAGATTTGAACACAGCATTTGATGCCATGTCACATTCTTGTTCATGGAAGCAGCCGCTGGACCGTTGTTATAAACACCTTTTGTTCCAAAGGCTTAGGAAATTCAACATGCTGCACTTTAGTTCTTCGGTGGCCGTAGCTGCCTGTTACTCTGTAACACACCTGGACAGTACACTTCTGGATTGCAGCTAGTCTTCACTAGAGGAACAACAGATAAGCATGTTTGAAAATGATACACAACAGACTTCTGGCCCTCTGTTTATCTATCCAGATTTACAAAAAAAAAGCTGAAAGAGAGCGACTATACTACGCTTTACTGAGTTCACAAATGCGCAAAACACATGACTTTCCTCTTTAGAGTATTTATTAATTATGTGAATGTATTTACATATATAACTTAGCAGATATTTCATTTACATAAATCCCTAATTGTGATTAAGTAACAAAGTATTAAGTCAATAAATGTTTCAGGAACTGAAGAATGTTAATACCTCGGTGATTTTAGAGATAATCTAATTCAGTGTCTCATTTTAGTGAAGAAACAGAAGTATGGATTATTTGTTATTTTAGATTCTTGCTCAGTGGTTCTGTTGATTTGAGTGTGGCATGTCCCCCATAGGCTTATATATTTGAATACTTGGTCCCCAGTTGGTGGTGGTGTTTGAGGGGGTTTGGGGACCTTTGGGAGGTAGAGCATTGCTGGAGGAAATACATCACTGGTGGTGAACTTTGAGGTCTGATGGCCTTGCCCACTTCCTCTTCTCTGATACCTGTGTGTAGAAGAAATGTGATCCACCAACTTCCACTCCTGCGTGCCTTTCCTAACTGTCTCCATGCCTTTCCTAACTGTCTCCATGCCTTTTCTGTCTCCACACCTTTTCTGTCTCCATGCCTTTCCCACCATAGGGACTCTATAGCTCTGCACGTAAGTCCAGAGAAATCCTTCCTTCCTCCAGGTGCTTCCGTCAGCAGCAGAAGGTGACTCACGCGGCCAAACCACTGGGTCATATCAGAGCCAGGCCTAGAATGCGACTCTCGTGGCCTTTGCTTAGGTCTCTTTCCATTTGAAAGCACTAGTGTGCCTGTGTGTAGTGGGCTGCATTCGGTGCACACAGAGGAAGTGCGCATTGAAGAGCACAGGTGGATGATGGGAAAAAAGCTGCTCTTCCGTCCTGATAACCCAGGAGTGTGCGTTAAGAAGGGATGGCAAACCAGGTGGTTTTTGTGTGGTAGACATTGGGCTATGACTGGATAAAAATGGGATCAGTTGGAATATCAGTCTACGGTGGTAAGCCTTAAGAATGAAGTAATTACCAGGGACAAAATGGGAGTAGACATGAAGTGGAAAATTCAGATCCATAAGACATTTCTTTAGAAAAACATGTTTGGACTAGATAGTAATCTTATAGTGAATAGAAGGAAAAATAATGTAAGATGGAATTTCTATGAATGAATGAAAGGAACTTTGAAAGAGTATGATGAATTGCGTCAGTCTGATTGTCTCTCTGTGTGTCTATGTGTCTGTTTGTCTCTCTCTCATGCATGTGTGTGCACTGTGTGTGTCTCTCTTCCCGCCATCTCGCCCTCCCTCCCTCCCCATCTACACATACACAAACCCTCATATGTCAAAGTAAATTAAACTTATAAAGGGTTTTGGAAATCTATCCTGTTGGAGGATATGAGGCTGTCCAATTGAATATATCCTTTGCGGATTTGGAAATAACAGCACTCTTATGAATCTCTGATATTCAGCATACAGATTGTGGGATTTTGCCGGTGTGACTATGTTGACGTTACAAGGTAGATGAGGGTATTGAAGAATTAGCTGTAGAAAAGTAGTAGAGATGCAGTCTTGGAAATGTTGTACATTAGCTAGAGAAAAGAGAGAAACAGAGGCACTAAGGAGATCAGTGGGGGGTTACCATGGACTTCAGGTCTGGACAGGCTCAGGATGGCGTCCAGCCTCTGTGTCCCATTGGTATTGTTATCTTTTGAATTACTCATGTTTTCCATGGAAGGTATAGCAGTAATAGTACTGATGTTTTAGGTCAGAGTTACTGTGATCAGCTGACACCGGGAAGAACTTCGTTCACTTCGTGTTTGTAGGTACATTTAGTAACCATTCAAACTAAAAATGAGCTAGAAAATCACAAAGACTCCAGGAGTGTCATTGGCTCTGAAATGCATGCACAGCGAAGAAAGCCAACAACTAGCTTTGAAAATGTGTTTGGGGTAAAGAAGCAGCATTCTAGAGTCCCAGGATAGTTCAATTTGACATGTGTACATGGGTCACGTTTGGATGTGGGTCGCATTTAAGTAGAGACTGCAGACTGAGGAAGCCACTGTTATTTCTCATGATATCGAGTGGATTATTGCTGAGGGTTAGTGAGGGCCTACTGTGAAATAGAAGATTGTAGGTTTTCCTTTGTGACTTCTCTGTGTTGTTGGGTAGTCAACAGTAAAGGTTTTGAATAGTAATTAGTCAGTTGTATATGCTTAGAAACGGTTGGGTTGTCTCTGTACACTTGTATTTATATGTGTATATAAACATTTTTATTAGAATACTAATATTTAGTTTTACAAAAAAAATTATGATGTGAAGCTAATTACAATAGTATACATAATTCAAAATTGTCACTGTTTGTTGCTGACAGTGCATTTTAAAATGTGCTCATACTCAAGAAGACTCCTACTCCAGTTAAATCACTGGTTTACTGTTTGTGTAGGTCCCAAGCCTCTGAATAGAGTACAATTGGAGAATCCTTTCTCTCAGTTCCATTTTTCCCTACATTAGTTTTGGGATAATGACTTTTTCATAAACTACCCAGTGGTATTTTAAATATTTGAATACAGCTGGCCTCTTTAGCTGTAAGTTTTCCATCCGCAGATCCAACTGAAATCAGATAAAAATATTATATCTGGCCTGAACAAGTGCAGTCATCTCCTCCTGCCCCCCCTCCTCCCCAAGTAATATAATATAGCAGCTATATAAAGTTTTTATTATATTGGGTTTGATAAATATATACAGATGCCTTCAAGTACATGGTAAGATGTGATAGGTTACATGTAAAAATGGCCTCATTTTATTAAGGTACTTGATCATCTACAAAATTTGGTCTCTGTGATGGCAGGAGGCAGTCCCTGGTTCTGGAAATAATCTTTGCAGACTAAAGGAGGACTGTGTTTGCCCAGAGAATGCTATTTATTGTGATAAATCCTATTAGCAGTTAGTTCATTCATAATTGCCTAATAATTCATTAACTTTTATGTTTTGTGCCTCTGGCCTTAATGTTTGTTTCTCCATATTTGAGAAGTGAATTTTAAAACCTTTTATAAATTCAGCTCTTTTGACTCTGGCTTCTTTTTCTGGGTGCCCCTGTGTAATGACTGGGATTGACTCAGTGACGCTGTTACCGATATTGATCCTGTGACCTAGGCACACAGCACATTAAGTGTTGCAGTTTCCTGTTGAGCAGCTCTTAAAGTTAGTGAGATCACTTAGACTGACTCATGGGGTGGAGTCTCATCTGTCCTGTCCACGTAGAATTAGGACAAGAGGAGCATCATGCTTGAAGCTGCACTGACTTTTCTAGAAGCAGTGGAGAGAAGCATTATTTACCAAAGGAAACAGCTTGAGTTGGAAACACCGTGTTATGCACTATTACAGTTAGAGGATCGTTCTCAATGGTTGAACTGTCTTTAATAGTGTGAGTGAGAAAACTTTTATGGGCTTGTAGCCAGAGGATTTTATATAAAATGGTACTAGAGGAGCCGTGTAGTATTTATGAATATGGAGGCAATTTGATGTGATGAGTTGGGGCTCTGGGATCAGCTGCTTTGAATCCTGGCCTTTCCAACTTTGTGAGTATGGGTAAGTTACTTGGCCTCTTTGGCCTTAACTTCCTAATTTGGCAAAATTATAAAGGCTTCCTGAAATGAATTTTGGGAAATTGATTGCAGTCACATACATAGAATTCCTAATAAAAGATTTGTTGTGTAGCATTTCCCCATAAAGATGAACAGGTTTCACTACTAAGTATAGAAAAAGAGACAACTCTCGGTTCTTCATTATTT